>NC_053028.1:412293757-412502826 GCF_003073215.2 Triticum urartu
TGTAATAGGAATCACGACTTGCATGTCGATGAGTATGACAACCGGCAGGAGCCATAGGAGTTGTCTTAATTTATTTATGACCTGCGTGTCAACATAAACGTCATGTAATTACTTTACTTTATTGCTAACCGTTAGTTGTAGTAGTAGAAGTAATAGATGACGTGACAACTTCATGGAGACACGATGATGGAGATCATGATGATGGAGATCATGGTGTCATGCCGGTGACAAGATGATCATGGAGCCCCAAGATGGAGATCAAAGGAGCTATATGATATTGGCCATATCATGTCACTATTATTTGATTGCATGTGATGTTTATCATGTTTATACATCTTGTTTACTTAGAACGACGGTAGTAAATAAGATGATCCCTCATTAAAATTTCAAGAAAGTGTTCCCCCTAACTGTGCACCGTTGCGACAGTTCGTAGTTTCGAAGCACCACGTGATGATCGGGTGTATAGATTCTAACGTTCACATACAACGGGTGTAAGACAGATTTACACATGCAAACACTTAGGTTCACTTGACAAGCCTAGCATGTGTACAGACATGGCCTTGGAACACAGAAGACCGAAAGGTCGAGCATGAGTCGTATAGAAGATACGATCAACATGAAGATGTTCACCGATGTTGACTAGTCCGTCTCACGTGATGATCGGACACGGCCTAGTTGACTCGGATCATGTAATCACTTAGATGACTGGAGGGATGTCTATCTGAGTGGGAAGTTCATAAGATGAACTTGTTTATCCTGAACATAGTCAAAAGGTCTTCGCAAATTATGTCGTAGCTCGCGCTTCAGTTCTACTGTTTAGATATGTTCCTAGAGAAAATTTAGTTGAAAGTTAATAGTAGCAATTATGCGGACTAGGTCCGTAAACTGAGGATTGTCCTCATTGCTTCATAGAAGGCTTATGTCCTTAATGCACCGCTCAGTGTGCTGAACCTCGAACGTCGTCTGTGGATGTTGTGAACATCTGACATACACATTTTGATAACTACGTGATAGTTCAGTTAAACGGTTTAGAATTGAGGCACCGAAGACGGTTTTGAAACGTCGCGAAACATATGAGATGTTTTGAGGGCTGAAATTGGGATTTCAGGCTCGTTCCCACGTCAAGAGGTATAAGACCTCCGATGATTTTCTTAGCCTACAAACTAAGGAGAAAAGCTCAATCGTTGTGCTTGTGCTCAGATTGTCTGAGTACAACAATCGCTTGAATCAAGTGGGAGTTGATCTTCCAGATAAGATAGTGATGTTTCTCCGAAGTCATTACCACCAAGCTGCTAGAGCTTCGTGATGAACTATAATATATCAGGGACATATATGATGATCCTTGAGATATTCGCGATGTTTGACACCACAAAAGTAGAAATCAAGAAGGAGCATCAATTGTTGATGGTTGGTGAAACCACTAGTTTCAAGAAGGGCAAGGGCAAGAAGGGATACTTCATGAAACAGCAATTCAGCTGCTGCTCTAGTGAAGAAACCCAAGGTTGAACCCAAACCCGAGACTAAGTGCTTCTGTAATAAAGGGAACAGCCACTGGATCAGAATTACCCTAGATACTTGGTAGATGAGAAGACTGTCGATAGAAGTATATTGGATATACATTATGTTAATGTGTACGTTACTAGTACTCCTAGTAGCACCAGGGTATTAGATACCGGTTCGGTTGCTAAGTATTAGTAACTCGAAATAAAAGCTACGGAATGAACGGAGACTAGCTAAAGGTGAGCTGATGATATGTGTTGGAAGTGTTTCCAATGTTGATATGATCAAGCATCGCACGCTCCCTCTACCATCGAGATTGGTGTTAAACCTAAATAATGGTTATTTGGTGTTTGCGTTGAGCATAGACATG
Source organism: Triticum urartu (assembly GCF_003073215.2). NCBI lineage: Eukaryota > Viridiplantae > Streptophyta > Magnoliopsida > Poales > Poaceae > Triticum > Triticum urartu. The sequence goes on from NC_053028.1 coordinate 412,295,628, forward strand.
ATTGGATTATGCCTATCGCAATACGGTTATTCATTTAAGGAGAATAATCGTTACTCTGTTTATTTGAATAATACCTTCAATGGTCTTACGCCTAAAATGAATGGTTTATTGAATCTCGATCGTAGTGATACACATGTTCATGCCAAAAGATAGTAATGATAGTACCACCTACTTGTGGCACTGCCACGTAAGTCATATCGGTATAAAACGCATGAAGAAGCTCCATGTTGATGGGTCTTTGGGCTCACTCGTTTTTGAAAGGTTTGAGACATGCGAACCATGTCTATTGGTGTATATGCATGAAGAAACTCCATGCAAATGGACCGTTTGGACTCACTTGATTTTGAATCACTTGAGACATGCAAATCATACCACATGGGCAAGATGACTGAAAGCCTCGTTTTCAGTAAAATGGAACTAGAAAGCACCTTGTTGGAAGTAATACATTTTGATGTGTGCAATCCAATGAGTGCTGAGGCATGTAGTGGATATCGTTATGTTCTTACTTCACAGATGATTTGAGTAGATGTTGAGTATATTTACTTGATGAATCACGAGTCTGAATTATTGAAAGGTTCAAGTAATTTCAGGGTGAAGTTGAAAGATCGTCGTGACAAGAGGATAAAAGATCTATGATATGATCATAGAGATGAATACCTGAATTACGAGTTTGGCACAGAATTAAGACATTGTGGAAATTGTTTCACAACTAATACAGCCTGGAACACCATAGTGTGATGGTGTGTCCGAACATCATAACTGCACCCTATTGGATATGATGCATACCATGATGTTTCTTATCGAATTACCACAATAGTTTATGGGTTAGGCATTAGAGACAACCACATTCACTTTAAATAGGGCACCACGTAATTCCGATGATATGACACCGTACGAACTATGGTTTAGAGAAACCAAAGCTGTCATTTCTTAAAAGTTTGGGGCTGCGACGCTTATGTGAAAAAGTTTCAGGCTGATAAGCTCGAACCCAAAGCGGATAAATACATCTTCATAGGACACCCAAAACAGTTGGGTATACCTCCTGTCTCAGATCCGAAAACAATAAGGGATTGTTTCTAGAATCGGGTCCTTTCTCGAGGAAAAGTTTCTCTCGAAAGAATTGAGTGGGAGGATGGTGGAGACTTGATGAGGTTATTGAACCGTCACTTCAACTAGTGTGTGATAGGGCACAGGGAGTTGTTCCTGTGGCACCTACACCAATTGAAGTGGAAGCTTATGATAGTGATAATAAAACTTCAGATCAAGTCACTACCAAACCTCGTGGGATGACGAGGATGTGTACTACTTCAGAGTGGTACGTAATCCTGTCTTGGAAGTCATGTTGCTAGATAACAATGAACCTGCGAGCTATGGAGAAGCGATGGTGGGCCCGGATTCCGATAAATGGCTCGAGGACATAGAATCCGAGAGAGGATCCATGTATGAAAACAAAGTGTAGACTTTGGTAGAACAGCTCGATGGTCGTAAGGCTGTTGAGTACAGATGGATTTTAAAAGGAAGACGGACAATGATGGTAAATTTCACCATTAAGAAAGCTCGACTTGTCATTAAGAAGTTTCCCGACAAGTTCAAGGAGTTGACTACGGTGAGACTTTCTCACTCGTAGCGATGCTAAGAGTCTGTTGGAGTTATATTAGCGATTACTGCATTATTTATGAAATCTTGCAGATAGGATGTCAAAACATTGTTTCCTCGATGGTTTTTGAGGAAAGGTTGTATGTGATACAACCGGAAGGTTTTGTCAATCCTGAAAGATGCTAATGAGTATGCAAAGCTCCAGAAATCCTTCTAAGGACTGGAGTAAGCATCTCGGAGTTGGAATGTATGCTTTGATGAGATGATCAAAGATTTTGGGTTTATACCAAGTTTATGAGAAACTTGTATTTCCAAAGAAGTGAGTGGGAGCACTATAGAATTTCTGATGAATATATGTTGTTGACATATTGTTGATCAGAAATGACGTAGAATTTCTGGAAAGCATATAGGGTTATTTGGAAAGTGTTTTTCAATGGAAAGCCTGGATTAAGCTACTTGAACATTGAGCATCAAGATCTATAAGGATAGATCAAAACGCTTAATGGTACTTCCAAATGAGCACATACCTTGACATGATCTTGAAGGTGTTCAAGATGGATCAGTCAAAGAAGGAGTTCTTGCCTGAGATGTAAGGTGTGAGGTTAAGACTTAAAGCTCGACCACAGAAGAATAGAGAGAAAGGACGAAGGTCGTCCCCTATGCTTAAGACGTAGGCTCTACAGTATGCTATGCTGTGTACCGCACCTGAAGTGTGCCTTGCCATGAGTCAGTCAAGGGGTACAAGAGTGATCCAAGAATGGATCACAGGACAGCGGTCAAAGTTATCCTTAGTAACTAGTGGACTAAGGAAGTTTCTCGGTTATGGAGGTGGTAAAAGAGTTCGTCGTAAAGGGTTACGTCGATGCAAGCTTAACACCTATCCGGATAGCTCTGAGTAGAGATACTGGATACGTATAATGGAGCAACAATTAGAATAGCTCCAAGTAGAACAGTTATTTGGAATAGCTCCAAATAGAACGTGGTAGCTACATCTAGGAGATGACATAGAGATTTGTAAAGCGCACACGGATCTGAAAGGTTCAGACCCGTTGATTAAAACCTCTCTCACAAGCAACATGATCAAACCCAGAACACATTGAGTGTTAATCACATAGTGATGTGAACTAGATTATTGACTCTAGTAAACTCTTTGGATGTTGGTCACATGGCGATGTGACCTGTGAGTGTTAATCACATGGCGATGTGAACTAGATTATTGACTCTAGTGCAAGTGGGAGACTGTTGGAAATATGCCCTAGAGGCAATAATAAATTGATTATTATTATATTTCCTTGTTCATGATAATCGTTTATTATCCATGCTAGAATTGTATTGATAGGAAACTCAGATACATGTGTGGATACATAGACAACACCATGTCCCTAGTAAGCCTCTAGTTGACTAGCTCGTTGGTCAATAGATGGTTACGGTTTCCTGACCATGGACATTGGATGTCGTTGATAAAGGAGATCACATCATTAGGAGAATGATGTGATGGACAAGACCCAATCCTAAGCATAGCACAAGATCGTGTAGTTCGTATGCTAAAGCTTTTCTAATGTCAAGTATCATTTCCTTAGACCATGAGATTGTGCAACTCCCGGATACCGTAGGAATGCTTTGGGTGTGCCAAACGTCACAACGTAACTGGGTGGCTATAAAGGTACACTACAGGTATCTCCGAAAGTGTCTGTTGGGTTGGCACGAATCGAGACTGGGATTTGTCACTCCGTGTAAACGGAGAGGTATCTCTGGGCCCACTCGGTAGGACATCATCATAATGTGCACAATGTGATCAAGGAGTTGATCACGGGATGATTTGTTACGGAACGAGTAAAGAGACTTGCCGGTAACGAGATTGAACAAGGTATTGGGATACCGACGATTGAATCTCGGGCAAGTATCGTACCGATAGACAAAGGGAATTGTATACGGGATTGATCGAATCCTCGACATCATGGTTCATCCGATGAGATCATCGTGGAACATGTGGGAGCCAACATGGGTATCCAGATCCCGCTGTTGGTTATTGACCGGAGAGTCATCTCGGTCATGTCTGCATGTCTCCCGAACCCGTAGGGTCTACACACTTAAGGTTCGGTGACGCTAGGGTTATAGAGATATTAGTATGCGGTAACCCGAAAGTTGTTCGGAGTCCCGGATGAGATTCCGGACGTCACGAGGAGTTCCAGAATGGTCCGGAGGTAAAGAATTATATATAGGAAGTGCTATTTCGGCCATCGGGACAAGTTTCGGGGTCACCGGTATTGTACCGGGACCACCGGAAGGGTCCCGGGGGCCCACCGGGTGGGGCCACCTGCCCCGGGGGGGCACATGGGCTGAAGGGTGTGCGCCTTGGCCTATATGGGCCAAGGGCACCAGCCCCAAGAGGCCCATGCGCCAAGAGAAGAGAAAAAAAGGGAGAGTCCTAAAGGGGGAAGGCACCTCCGAGGTGCCTTGGGGAGGATAGACTCCTCCCCCCCTTGGCCGCACCCTTCCTTGGAGGAAGGGGCAAGGGCTGTGCCCCCCCCCCTCTCCCTTGGCCCTATATATAGTGGGGAAAAGGAGGAGCAACCAAACCCAAGGCCTGGCGCCTCCCTCTCCCTCGCGTGACACATCTTCCTCCTCCCGCAGCGCTTAGCGAAGCCCTGTTGGAATCCCGCTACTTCCACCACGCCGTCGTGCTGCTGGATCTCCATCAACCTCTCCCTCCTCCTTGCTGGATCAAGGTGTGGGAGACGTCTCCGTTCCGTACGTGTGTTGAACGCGGAGGTGCCGTCCGTTCGGCGCTAGGATCATCGGTGATTTGGATCACGACGAGTACGACTCCATCAACCCCGTTCTCTTGAATGCTTCCGCGCGCGATCTACAAGGGTATGTAGATCTACTCCTCCCTCGTTGCTAGATGACTCCATAGATAGATCTTGGTGACACGTAGGAAAATTTTGAATTTATGCTACGTTCCCCTCAACAATACTAGGTGTGGAAAACCAAAACGGAAGATTATTTTCTTCATGAACTGAACTGCCGTGGCTGCATCACACTTACTCACAGGCTCTTCCTCAACCCATTTAGTGAACTTATCAACAGCCACCAAGAGATGCGTTTTCTTATCCTTAGACCTTTTGAAATGCCCCACCATGTCAGGCCCCCAGACTGCAAACGGCCAAGTGATTGGGATCATCCAGAGCTCTTGAGCCGGCACATGCGCTCGTCGTGCAAATTTCTGACATCCATCACATCTACTGACTAGATCTTCCGCATCAGCATGAGCCGTCAACCAGTAAAAACCATGGCAAAACGCCTTGGCCAGTAAGGATTTTGACCCTGCATGATGACCACAATCACCTTCATGGATCTCACGAAGGATTTCTTGACCTTCTTCAGGGGAAACACACCGTTGAAACACTCCAGAAACACTGCGATGAAATAACTCTCCATCTGAAATCATCATGGACTTAGACCGCCGGGTTATCTGTCGAGCCAGGGTCTCATCCGCTGGTAATTCTCCCCGGGTCATGTAGGCCAAGAACGGCACCGTCCAATCTGGGATAACATGAAGAGCCTCCACCAACTGTGCCTCCGGGTAAGGAACAGCTAAATCTTCTTCTGTGGGCAACTTGACAGAGGGGTTATGCAAAACATCTAAGAAGGTGTTGGGTGGCACCGGCTTATGTTGGGACCCTAGCCGGCTTAAAGCATCAGCTGCTTCATTTTTTCGACGGTCAATGTGCTCCACCTGATAACCTTTAAAATATCCTGCAACAGCATCGACCTCTTGGCGATAAGCCGCCATGAGAGGGTCTTTGGAATCCCATTTGCCAGACACCTGCTGAGCCACTAGATCTGAATCACCAAGACATCTGACCCGGCTCAAGCTCATCTCCTTTGCCACTCGAAGACCATGGAGCAATGCTTCATACTCTACTGCGTTGTTAGTGCACGGAAACATCAATCGTAACACATAACAAAAAATTTCACCTCGTGGGGAAGTTAACACAACTTCAACCCCCGAGCCTTCTAACTGCCTGGACCCGTCAAAATGAATAGTCCAGTATGTGTTGTCCGGCTTTTCTTTCGGCATCTGCATCTCTGTCCATTCATTGATGAAGTCAACCAGAGCTTGAGACTTAATCGCAGTGCGTGGAACATACTTCAGCCCATGAGACCCGAGCTCAATTGCCCACTTGGCAACTCGCCCTGTAGCTTCTCTGTTTTGAATAATGTCTCCCAAAGGAGCAGAGCTAACCACAATAATTGGATGTCCCTGAAAGTAGTGTTTAAGCTTCCGGCTTTCCATGAACACCCCATAAACAAGTTTCTGCCAATGCAGATATCGTTGCTTAGACTCAATTAGCACTTCACTGACATAATAAACCGGCCGCTGAACCGGATGCTCCTTGCCAGCCTCCTTGCGCTCTACCACCATAGCCACACTAACAGCCCGTGAGTTGGCAGCTACGTATAACAATAGCGGCTCTTTCTCAATTGGAGCAGCTAGGACCACCGGCTCAGCCAGTTGTTCCTTCAGATCCTCAAAGGCGGCGTTCACAGCATCGCTCCAAACAAACACATCTGTTTTCTTCATCAACTGATATAGAGGCATAGCCTTTTCCCCTAACCGGCTTATGAACCGGCTTAAAGCAGCCACATGACCCGCCAGTCATTGAACATCAATGACACAGGTTGGTTTGGCCAGAGATGTAATCGCCTTGATCTTCTCCGGGTTAGCTTCAATACCTTGATTAGACACCAGAAAACCCAAGAGCTTACTGGCTGGTACTCCAAAAACACACTTGGCAGGGTTAAGCATCATCTTGTAAACTCGAAGATTATCAAAAGTCTCTTTCAGGTCTGTGATCAAGGTATTCTCTTCCCTGGACTTCAGGACTATATCATCCACATAGGCATGAACTTTGCGCCCAATTTGATCATGAAGACAATTCTGCACACACCGTTGGTAAGTCGTCTGAGCACTCTTAAGCCCAAAAGGCATAGACACATAGCAGAAAGCCCCAAAAGGTGTTATAAACGTTGTTTTCTCTTGATCCTTGACTGCCATCTTAATCTGATGATACCCGGAGTAAGCATCTAGGAAACTCAACCGTACACAACCCGCTGTAGCATCAATGATCTGATCAATACGGGGAAGAGCAAAAGCATCAGCCGGACAGGCCTTGTTTAAATTTGTGTAATCCACACACATACGCCAGGTGCCATTATTTTTGAGCACGAGCACCGGGTTAGCTAACCATTTTGGGTGAAAGACCTCCACAATGAACCCGGCTACCAAGAGCCGGGCCACCTCTTCTCCAATGGCCTTACGCCTTTCTTCATTGAACCGCCGAAGAAACTGTCTGACAGGCTTGAACTTTGGATCGATACTAAGAGTGTGCTCAGCGAGTTCCCTCGGGACACCCGGCATGTCTGAGGGTTTCCATGCAAAGATGTCCCGGTTCTCATGGATGAACTCGATGAGCGCGCATTCCTATTTCGGATCCAAGCTTGCGCTAATGATGAACTGTTTGGATGAATCGCCAGGCACAAAGTCCACCATCTTAGTATCATCAGCTGATTTGAACTTCAACTCCGGCTCATGCTCTGTGGTTGGTTTCTTTAATGATGTCATGTCCGCCGGGTCAACATGATCCTTATAGAATTTCAACTCCTCTGTCGCACAAACATATTCAGCATAGGCATCATCCCCTTCTTCACATTCCAAGGCTATCTTCCGGCTCCCATGGACTATAATAGTGCCCTTGTGACCCGGCATCTTGAGCTACAAATATACGTAACACGGCCGAGCCATGAACTTGGCATAAGCCGGTCGCCCAAACAGAGCATGATATGGGCTTTTGATTTTAGCCACCTCAAAGGTTAATTTTTCTGCTCTGGAGTCATACTCATCTCCAAAGGCTACTTCCAGCTCGATCTTACCAACTGGGTATGCCGACTTACCAGGCACCACACCATGAAAAATAGTGTTGGATTGTTTAAGATTTTTATCCGTCAATCCCATCCGGCGAAACGTCTCATAGTAAAGGATGTTGATGCTGCTGCCTCCATCCATGAGTACCTTAGTAAATTTGTACCCACCTACCTGAGGTGCTACTACTAATGCCAAGTGAACTGAATTATCAACTCGGGGGGGGGGGATCCTCTCTGCTCCACACAATGGGCTGCTCTAACCAACGTAAATAACGTGGTACTGCTGGCTCAACGGCATTGCTGGCCCTCTTGTGGAGTTTCTAGTCTCTCTTACATAAACTGGTAGTAAAGACATGATACTGTCCACTACTCAACTGCTTCGGGTTGCTCTGATAGCCGGACTGTTACTGCTGCTGATTCCCTTGGCCATGTTGCTGATTATATCCTCCCTGGTGACTAGGATGACCATGAAAACTTCCTCCGTTTGAACCGGCGCCCGGGCCCTGAAAGCCGCCTGAGCCGCCACCCGGGCCGTGACCCCCATCAAATGTGTTTGAATTTTTAAACGCCTTCATGATCGTGCAATCTTTCCACAAGTGGGTAGCTGGCTTCTCCCGGGTGTCGTGTCTTGGACATGGTTCATTGAACAACTGCTCAAGGGTGGGACCTGACCCGCCCGATCGAGGGGGCTGTCTGCCCTTGCGTCGCTGATTACCACCCTGCGCATTAGTATTAGCAACAAACTCATCAGCCTTACGCTTATTACCTCCTTGATTTGCCGGGTTATGCTGGTGACCCTTGCCATTGCCGTTCTTCTTCCCCTTCGTTGCCTTTTCTTCATCAGACGCCGGGTCTTTGGTAGTATCAAAATCGGCATACTTGACAAGAGCCGCCATCAACGTTCCCATGTCATTACAGTCACGTTTAAGCCGCCCCAACTTCTGCTTCAGAGGTTCAAAACGGCAATTTTTCTCCAACATCAAAACTGCTGAGCCGGCGTCCATTTTATCAGACGAATGTATTATCTCCTTGACCCAGCACACCCAATGGGTTGTAGATTCTCCATCCTCTTGCTTGCAATTGGTCAGGTCCACAATCGACATTGGTTGTTTGCACGTGTCTTTAAAGTTCTGGATGAACCGTGCCTTCAACTCTGCCCATGAGCCGATGGAATTGGGTGGTAATCCTTTCAACCAGGTCCAAGCCATTCCATCCAACATCATGGTAAAGTACTTGGCCATTGCAGCATCACTAACCTCCAACAGCTCCATAGCCATCTCATAACTCTCAATCCAAGCCCCCGGCTGTAAGTCAGCCGTGTAGTTAGGTACCTTACGAGGTCCCTTGAAATCCTTGGGCAACCGTTCATTGCGTATGGCTGGGACCAGGCAAGGTACGCCTCCGGTTCTCGTAACCACTCCTGCCTCAACCGAGGTTGCTGGATAAGCCGGAATGGTTTGGTGAGCCGCCTGCTCTGCCGCTATCTGAGCCGCCCGTTCCACCTCTTGATGAATCATCTCCTGATCCGCCAAGTTGAGGGCTCCAACCCGCACCGACTCCTGCCTATATGGCCGTTTGTGGCGTTGAGCAGTACTTGACATCTCCACAGATTCCATGTGCCTACTATAACTCGGGCTCCGTCTTGGGCAAGGAGTTGAATGAATCCTGTCTCGACTGTAGGAGTACGCCTTCCATCGGGAGAGCTGCCATGTGCCAAAGCTGTCTGAAGTAGTTATCTTACTCTCCGGGTTTCAATTGCTACTAGCGAGTCGCCTTCCATCAGGAGAGCTGCCAAACGAGATGACTCCACAATGAGGTTCTCCATGGGGTTGGAGAAGTGACCCGGGGTGTTGCTATATAACGAGGAGGAGTTGTATTTACGCGCGGCGGCTCCATGGTGCATGGCTGAACTGGTGCACCGGGCGTTGTGACCCGGTTTGCCTCTGGCGGGTTGCTCCCTCCAGCTCCGGGTGTATGGAACAGATTCCTCGGATCCAGCGTTAGAGGCAGACACGACTGAGTTTTCTGACGCCTCCTCCTCATGACCTCGTTTGATGCATTAAGATCCACTGAGAGCCGGAAGGTTTCTTCTTGAAGCTGCTGAGCACGAGCATCCAAAGCTGCTTGTTCTACTGCCATCCGGGTTTCCTCCACGGCTAGATTTTCCGTAGCTTACACCATCTCCTCCCGCACGCGTGCCACTTCCGCGTCATGCTGGGCTTTATCCGCCGGCTCTACCGCAGCGGTTAACAGTGTTCTCAGCTTATCCATGAGGTTCATGAGAACCTGAGCCGGGGGGCGCGCGGGGTCTCCTGACCCGGTAGCTGCCGACCCGGTGGCCGCCGCTGTCGCTGCGGTGGAGTTCTGCCCGGGCTGTGTCCCTGCCATGAAGACTCCGGCCCAATTCGGCGGCTCAAGGGGGTCCGGAATACTGCTGCCATCGGGACAGCCCCCGAGCATGCTGTCTTGCAGTTGGTACAATGAGTCCGTCTCACCCATTCAAGATGCAGTACCAGAGCAGATGGCCATCTCCCTGCCTTCCATCGATCCTTCAGAGTATTCACCGCTATGGACGCAGACTACGAAGGCATGCTTCACGACAGATTGAACACGGGCGGACCCAGCACGTTGAGCCATTTCGATGAGGTTGGTGTGGACATCCGGCTCAGGGCCTGACTCGTCGATCTGGCCGATGAAGACGTGGATTCCGCCAAAGGGGACCCGGTACCCGTACTCGATTGATCCGGCCTCGCGGCCCCAGCCTTAATCGTTGATGTAGATCTTGCCGCGACGACTCTTGGTCATCCGGCCCACAGCGTATCCCTTGAGCCCTTTGAAGTTTCCCTTCAAGAACTCAAATCCACCGTGCGCTGGCCCCACGGTGGGCGCCAACTATCGTGGAGTTGACACGGCAGATGTCCTAGAGCAAGGACTTAGTCGTAGGTCCATCGCACTAGGAAGCTTAAAGGGGTTAATCGGGACAAAGGACACGAGAGAGTTTTATACTAGTTCGGCCCCTTACGATGAAGGTAAAAGCCTACATCTAGTTGGGATTGGTATTGCTGATGTTTCGACTTCCAGGAGGCTCAACTCGCCGGCCTGGTTATCGACTTTGTTCTCTCCCTTAAGCCGCCACCAGGTCGTCCCCTTATATACACGGGTTGACGTCTGGTGGCTTACAGAGTCCCGACCGGCTCATAATCGTGTCCGGCTCGGTGACTTCCTCTACATGCCTTTCTTTACAAGTCTTTCCGTTCCTATGGCGGTTTACAATAACGGGCTTTTAAGCCGGCCCGAGGCCTTTGGGCTTTCTATATATACTAATAAACTATCATCTTGACTGTATATTGGGCTTCTTATGTAACCCTCCCTTAAAGCTGACCCGGCCCCTCCTGGGCGGGTCTCAGCTGATAATAATATCCCCAACACCCTTACCTTTTATTGATCAAATGCTAGAAAGATTATGCAAACATATGCACTATTGCTTTCTAGATGGTTATTCTGGTTTCTCTCATATACCTGTGTCGGCTAGAGATCAATCAAAGACTATTTTTACATGCCCTTTTGGTACTTTTGCTTGTAGACGTATGCCTTTTGGTTTATGTAATGCACCTGCTACCTTTCAAAGATGCATGATGGCTATATTCTCTGACTTTTGTGAAAAGATTTGTGAGGTTTTCATGGACGACTTTTCCGTCTATGGTTCCTCTTTTGATGATTACTTGAGCAATCTTGATCGAGTTTTGCAGAGATGTGAAGAAACTAATCTTGTCTTGAATTGGGAAAAGTTCCACTTTATGGTTAATGAAGGTATTGTCTTGGGGCACAAAGTTTCTGAAAGAGGTACTGAAGTTGATAAAGCCAAGGTTGATGCTATTGAAAAGATGCCATGTCCCAAGGACATCAAAGGTATAAGAAGTTTCCTTGGTCATGCCGGATTTTACAGGAGGTTCATTAAGGACTTCTCGAAAATTTCTCTGTGTTTGACTAATTTATTGCAAAAAGATATACCATTTGTCTTTGATGATGATTGTGTAGAAGCATTTGAAATACTTAAGAAAGCATTAGTCTCTGCACCTGTTGTTCAGCCACCCGATTGGAATTTACCCTTTGAAATTATGTGTGATGCTAGTGATTATGCTGTAGGTGCTGTTCTAGGGCAAAGATTTGATAAGAAATTAAATATTATTCATTATGCTAGTAAGACTCTAGACAATGCTCAAAGAAATTATGCTACTACTGAAAAAGAGCTTTTAGTAGTTGTATTTGCTTGTGATAAGTTCAGACCTTATATTGTTGATTCTAAAGTAACTATTCAAACTGATCATGCTGCTATTAAATACCTTATGGAAAAGAAAGATGCTAAACCTAGACTTATTAGATGGGTTCTCTTGCTACAAGAATTTGATTTGCATATTGTTGATAGAAAGGGAGCTGAGAACCCCATTGCAGATAACTTGTCTAGGTTAGAGAATATTCTTGATGACCCACTACCTATTAATGATAGCTTTCCTGATGAACAATTAAATGTTATAAGTACTTCTCGTAGTACTCCATGGTATGCTGATTATTCTAATTATATTGTTGCTAAATTTATACCACCTAGCTTCACATACCAACAAAAGAAAAAGTTTTTCTATGATTTAAGACATTACTTTTGGGATGACCCACATCTTTATAAAGAAGGAGTAGATGGTGTTATTAGATGTTGTGTACCTGAGCATGAACAGGAACAGATCCTACGCAAGTGTCATTCCGAGGCTTATGGAGGACACCACGCTGGAGATAGAATTGCACATAAGGTATTGCAATCTGGTTTTTATTGGCCTACTCTCTTCAAGGATGCCCGTAAGTTTGTCTTGTCTTGTGATGAATGTCAAAGAATTGGTAATATTAGTAGATGTCAAGAAATGCCTATGAATTATTCTCTTGTTATTGAACCGTTTGATGTTTGGGGCTTTGATTATATGGGACCTTTTCCTGCCTCTAATGGATACACACATATTGTAGTTGTTGTTGATTACGTTACTAAGTGGGTAGAAGCTATTCCAACTAGTAGTGCTGATCATAACACCTCTATTAAAATGCTTAAGGAAGTTATTTTCCCGAGGTTTGGAGTCCCTAGATATTTAATGACTGATGGTGGTTCACACTTTCTTCATGGTGCTTTCCATAAAATGCTTGCTAAATATGATGTTAATCATAGAATTGCATCTCCTTATCACCCACAGTCTAGTGGTCAAGTAGAGTTGAGCAATAGAGAGCTCAAATTAATTTTGCAAAAGACTGTTAATAGGTCTAGAAAGAATTGGTCCAAGAAACTTGATGATGCATTATGGGCTTATAGAACTGCATATAAAAATCCTATGGGTATGCCTCCGTATAAAATGGTTTATGGAAAAGCATGTCACTTACCTCTCGAACTAGAACATAAGGCATATTGGGCTATTAAAGAGCTCAACTATGATTTAAACTTGCCGGTGAGAAGAGGTTATTTGATATTAGCTCACTTGATGAATGGAGAACCCAAGCTTATGAAAATGCCAAGTTGTTTAAAGAAAAAGTTAAAAGATGGCATGACAAAAGGATACAAAAGCGTGAGTTTAATGTAGGTGATTATGTATTGCTATACAACTCTCGTTTAAGATTTTTTGTAGGAAAACTTCTCTCTAAATGGGAAGGCCCCTATGTTATCGAAGAGGTCTATCGTTCCAGTGCCATAACGATCAAGAACTTCGAGGGCACAAACCCGAAGGTGGTAAACGGTCAAAGAATCAAACATTATATCTAAGGTAATCCCATAAATGTTGAAACCAATATTATTGAAACCGTAACCCCAGAGGAATACATAAGGGACACTTTCGGGAACGTTCCAGACTCCGAAAAGGAATAGGTATGTGGTACGGTAAGTAAACCGACTCCAAAACAATTTTTAAGGCAATATTTCTCCGTTTTGGAATATTTAGAAAAATAGAAAAATAAGTAGCAGTCCGGGAAGGACACGAGGGCCCCACGAGGGTGGTGGGCGCGCCCCCTACCTCGTGAGCACCTCGTGTGCCTTTCGGACTCCGTTTTCTTGCACGATACGTATTTTGGTCGGTAAAAATTCATTATATATTCTCCCAAAGGTTTTGACTCCCGTATCACGCAAACCTCCTCTGTTCTTGTTTCAAGCTGTTTTCTGTCAGGGTTTTCCAGGCTAGCCATCATGTCGTCTCCCTCCTCCAACAATGGTGACAATGATGCTTGGCTAATGAAGATAGATCTGAAGAGGGAAGAACCCACGAGGGTCAACAAGGATGAAAGGATCAAGAAGGCCACGGAGGACCAAGCTCCAGCAGCAAAAGACACCCTCCAACTTGATCATAATCTTCTCACCCAAGTGAGATCGAATCATTCAAGATGATTGATTTAGCTTGTATACAAAACAAGTATCTCACACAAGAAAATATTTTGTTGAAGGAGCATATTGTTGCACTCAAGGGCATTATTCGCAAGCTGGAGGACCTCTTACGCTCGATGTGCGATTATCCATCACCACCACCTTCTTCACCAACCAAGGAGACATAATCAAATGGGTATGGGAACTCCCCTTGGCAACTGCCAAGCTTGGGGGAGGTGCCCTAGTATCGTATCACAATCACAACTCCTATCTTTACTGTTTTTCTTAGTTCGATCCTATTAGTAGTATCTTGATCTAGTAGAATAAAGTTTATGGCATGATCTAGTTTTGAGTTTGCTTTACGATCTCTCTTTGTAATCAAGTCCGTGAGTTATATATAATAAAGATTAGTTTTGAGTCAAGGGCTTGATTATTTTGCCATGATCTTGGGTGAATAAAAGAAAGAGAAAAAGAATAAAAAGAAACAAAAAGTTCATATTGATCTTATTGAGAGTAATGACTTCACATAGAAAGAGTATGATGATTAAAAGTTGTTGGGAGTTGGCAGACATAGCTTTGGTCATTTTTGCAATTAATAGGAAGTAATAAGGAAAGAGAGGTTTCACATATAGATATATTATCATTGACATCTTTTATGATTGGGAGCACTCATTAAAATATGACATGCCAAAGAGTTGATGTTGGACAAGGAAGACAACGTAATGAGTTATGTCTTTCTTATATCTGAGATAAAGTATGTTGTTGTAACATCCCAAATTTGCAATTTGGAATGTTATACACTAGATCATCATGCATAACATATTTTTCTTGCATTTTGGTTTATCCTAGAAATTTCACGCAACTCAAGGACCTTCGGAGAGAGTTGGAGATTTCGTTATTTTCATATTTGAGAGTTTTCTCGAATTTGAAAAGAGGATCATTTGATTTATTTATTTCATCTTCAATAATTTTTCCGATATCAAAAATATAAGAGAGGGAATAATATGACTTTCCCAAAATTGAGGAAAAATGAAGATTTAATAAATAGATCAAATTTTGTTTGCCGGAGTTTGTTTGTTTTCTTTGGATAGGGAAAAATGCGCGTTTTCGAAAATTGCATTCTAGGTCCGGAGTAAAGTTCATTTTGTTCGGCTCATTTTTAGGAGTTGGGGAAAATTTACTTTAGGAATTTTGGTGTTCGTTTAGATTTTTCTTTCTTTTGTTTTTTCTTCGCGCGTAACCGATTTAAAAAAAAAGAGGGCAGCTCCCGCGCGCCAGGCCAGCCGGGCCAAGGCCCAGCCAGCCGCCACCGCCCCAGCCTCGCGCGAGCCGAGTCCCAGCGGGACTCCAGCTGCCGCCGCCCCTTGCCTTGCCCCTTGGCCAAGAAAGCACCCCCCCTCCCTCCTAGTATAAATACCCCAACACCCCCCACCCTCTCCACCCCATGCCGCCGCCACCTAGCGCTGCCGCCGCCGCCCTTGCACCCCGCCGCCGCCGGAGGTAGCCCCGCGCCGCGCCTCTTTTTCTTCCCCGGTTCGGTTTTTCTTAAAAGAACCGTTCCGTTTCTTTTCTTTTCTTCCGGTTTTTGTTTCGATTTTCTTCCGAAACCCTAGATCGGTTTTCCGTTTATTTTTCGGTTTCTTTTCCGAAAACCCTAGATCGGTTTTCGTTCTTCTTTCGGACCATTCGTCTCAACGAACGTGATCACCGATTTTTCCCGGTTAACGACGCCCGTTCGTTTAACCGTTCGTATCTTTCCTTTCGTCGGATTTATTCCGCGATCGTGATCTCAGATCCGATCTTCGTTCTAGTCTTTCTTCTCGCTCGTTTATCGGAATCAGGTGATTCAAGCGCCTGGAGTTTCGTTTCGAAACCGCCGTTCCATCTAATCAACTTAAACAAGTTTTTGCCCCGGTAAAATTTGACCTAGATTCAACTTGCTAGAACCGAGTTGTTTTCTTCCGCCGTTTGTTTTCCGTTTCTTTGTTCGCAACCGGAGTTCTTAAGTTGAATCTTCTGGTTCGTTCTCTTGTTCGAGTTTTACCTGTGCATTAGATGAGTACTTATTGTATGCTTGTTGTTTGTCTGCGATAGATCACCCGGATTGCGCCGCTTGTTACTTCGAAACCCTAGGTCTTGCGGATCATCAGCAAGGCAAGTAACACTTTGATCATACCTTTTCTACAACCCATGTTTTATTGCATTAGATCAATCCTCTCACATTGCATGATTAGGATCTAATTAAATTGAGGGATGGGAAGTAGATGAGGTAGTACCTATTACCTGTATTATTATGAAACCTTTGGGAGTTACTTCTACGTTTGCTTATTATGCCATGCTATGCTAGTAGATGTGGATTGGGTGAGTGATATCCATGACAGATGTGAGTTTGATAATTTTAAGGGTTTATCTAAGGTGGCAACTTAAACACACATCTGGGTGGATTGAGGCACCTGATGTCTATCAGGACTTGCCTGTTTTTTTTTCGGACCGCCACCCAGGCTCAAAGGGATCATAAGATAATTCATGCTAGAAACTTCCGTGTGTAGCCACAAGCCATTATGGGCTCTGGCATAGTTGACTAAGTTGTGCGAACTCTTACGGGTAGACTAGCAGATGTAGGGGAAAGTAGGTGTACCGGTCTACCCACATGTAAGGTGCTAGCGCTTCTGAAAGACTGTGTCTCGGTCATCCGTCTTCTCAAACACCCTGTAGTGCGAGAAACCAAACGGAGGCGATCGAGTCTTGTGGGGAAAAGTGCGCAAACCTCTGCAGAGTGTACAAACTAATCATGATTAGCCGTGTCCCCGGTTATGGACAACTTGAGTATCTAGTACTTGAATATCATGTGAATCTCATCATGTTACTTCTAATTAATGTTGTTGGGTTTTAATTACTTAATTGGGATCGGAATGCTGTCAACCATTCTCGATGTTTAACAACCACCATGATAGTTAAATAAATTTGTTCCTTTGTAGTAGGGAAAAACTGGCTTTACGCAAAACTATAACCATAGAGCTTTCCACCAGCCATATATGCATGTAGTATAGCTGTTTCATTCCATTACTCTCTATGTGTTACATTGCCAGCATATTCCATGTGCTGACCCATTTTCGGGCTACAACATCTCATGTTGCAGACTTTTCAGACGACGAATAAGGTGCTTTTAGGTCGTGGTTCTATACTCAGTGATGCCGTTGGAGTTGATGGACCCATTTATCTTCCGAGTCTTCCGCTGTTATCGACACTAGATGGCCTTAAGCCATATTTATTGTAATAAGTTCTCTTTTGAGACAACGATGTAATAAGTGTGTGATTGCCACTCTGCTATAAATCCTTCGATGTACTGTGTGGTGTCAGCATTACTGATCCAGGGATGACACCTGAGCACAGAGCACTTGATCCATTCGGGTCGGGTCGCTACAGTTGTCATGGTTCCTCTAACTTGTTGAGCTTGCCTTTCCCCCTCATGCTAGCCAAATTCTCAGCACCAAGTGGAAATATTGCTTGTGCTTCCAAATACCCTTAAACCAGTTTTGCCATGAGAGTCCATCATATCTACTTATGGATTGAGTAAGATCCTTCAAGTAAGTTGTCATCGGTGCAAAGCAATAAAAATTGCTCTAAATATGTATGATTGATTGGTGTGGGAGAAATAAGCTTTATACGATCTTGTGATGTGGAAGTAATAAAAGCGACAGACTGCATAATAAAGGTTCATATCACAAGGGGCAATATAAAGTGATGTTCTTTCACATTGAGATTTTATATATCCAACCATAAAAGCGCATGGCAACCTCTGCTTCCCTCTGCGAAGGGCCTATCCTTTATTATTATATTCTACCTTATGCAAGAGTCATGGTGATCTTCACCTTTTCTTTTTCATTTTATCCTTTGGCAAGCTCAGCATGTTGGAAAGAACATGATATATATATATATATATATATATATATATATCTAATTGGATGTAGGGGAGCATGAACCATTATTGTTGACATTACCCTTGAGGTAAAAGGTTGTGGGGCAAAACTATAAGCCCCTATCTTTCTCTGTGTCCGATTAAAACTCCGTAACCACAAGTATCGCGTGAGTGTTAGCAATTATGGAGGACTAAATGATAGTTGAGTATGTGGACTTGCTTTTTAGCTCTGACATAGACTTTTTCCGATGTTATGATAAATTGCAATTGCTTCAATGACTGAGATTATAGTTTGTTGGAGCCCAATTAGGTTTATGATTTATACTTTTGCATTGTGAATAGATCATCACTTGAACATAAGTAATCATATGACAAATCTGTATATGTTGCTGTTATGAGAATAATCATGATGCCTTCATGTCCGTATTTTATTTTTTATTGACGCCTCTACCTCTAAACATGAGGACATATTTATTGTTATCGGCTTTTCGCTTGAGGACAAGCGAGGTCTAAGCTTGGGGGAGTTGATACGTCCATTTTGCATCATGCTTTTATATCGATATTTATTGCATTATGGACTGTTATTTGACTTTATGTCACAATACTTATGGCTATTCTCTCTTATTTTACAAGGTTTGCATAAGGAGGGAGAATGCCGGCAGCTGGAATTCTGGGCTGGAAAAGGAGCAAATATTAGAGACCTATTATGCGCAACTCCAAAAGTCCTGAAACTCCAGGGAACATCTTAAAATAAATAAAGAAAAATCCTCGCCAAAGATGAAGGCCAGGGGGCCCACACCCTGCTCACGAGGGTGGGGGCGCCCCCCCCTAGGGCGCGCCCCCTACCTCGTGGGCCCCCTGGTGGCTCTCCGACGTCCATCTTCTCCTATATGAAGTCTTTCGATGAGAAAAAATAAGAAGGAACTTTTCGGGATGAGACTCCACCGCCACGAGGCGGAACCTTGGCGGATCCAATCTAGAGCTCCAGCAGAGCTATTCTGCCGGGGATACTTCCCTTGCGAGGGGGAAATCATCACCATCGTCATCACCAATGCTCCTCTCATCGGGAGAGGGCAATCTCCATCAACATCTTCACCAGCACCATCTCATCTCCAAACCCTAGTTCATCTCTTGTATCCAATTCTTGTCTCAAAGTCCGAGATTGGTGCTAGTAGGTTGCTAGTAGTGTTGATCACTACTTGTAGTTGATGCTACTTGGTTTATTTGGTGGAAGATCATATGTTCAGATCCTATATGCATATTATTACCCCTCTGATTATGAACATGAATATGCTTTGTGAGTAATTACGTTCGTTCCTGAGGACAAGGGAGAAGTCTTGCTATTAGTAGTCATGTGAATTTGGTATTCGTTTGATATTTTGATAAGATGTATGTTGTCTAGCCTCTAGTGGTGTTATGTGAACATCGACTACATAACACTTCACCATTATTTGGGCCTAGAGGAAGGCATTGGGAAGTAATAAGTAGATGATGGGTTGCTAGAGTGACAGAAGCTTAAACCCTAGTTTATGCGTTGGTTCGTAAGGGGCTGATTTGGATCCATATGTTTCATGCTATGGTTAGGTTTACCTTAATACTTTTGTTGTAGTTGCGGATGCTTGCAATAGAGGTTAATCATAAGTGGGATGCTCGTTCAAGTAAGAACAGCACCCAAGCGTCGGTCCACCCACATATCAAATTATCAAAGTATCGAACGCGAATCATATGAACGTGATGAAAACTAGCTTGAAGATATTCCCATGTGTCCTCGGGAGCACTTTTCCTATTATAGGAGTTTGTTCCGGCTTGTCCTTTGCTACAAAAGGATTGGGCCACCTTGCTGCACTTTATTTAATTTTGTTACTTGTTGCTCGTTACAATCTATCTTATCACAAAACTATTTGTTACCACTTGTTTCAGTACTTGCAGAGAATACCTTGCTGAAAACCGCTTATCACTTCCTTCTGCTCCTCGTTGGGTTCGACACTCTTACTTATCGAAAGGACTACAATATATCCCCTATACTTGTGGGTCATCACATGTTCATGCATCATATTGTTGCATGTGATTGTGTTTTGATTTGTCGACACCTTTCCTTCTCAATAGGTCCTGCTCCGGAGAGTGCTCCAGAGTACCTGTCTGAGGAGCAGTGCCCTCTTGTTGATCTACCAGGCAAGCAAACCCCCTTGTTCATTCCGATACAATCCTACCCTCTCGCTCCTGCTCTCTTTTATTGCATTAGGACAACAACGATTCAACTGCTACTTTATGCTGCGGTAGTTGAAACCATTCCTCTGCATGACCTGTCATTGCCACAGTAAATAGTTAAAACCCACTAGCATGTGTAGGAGTTGATTGAGCCATGTTGTGTTCCTACCATGCCATGCTTGCTATTGCTTAGAGTTGTGTTAGGTCTGATTCATCGGGAATGAATTGGAGTGTTACGATATGTTCTGGTGCTGAGAGTTAAGCGTGTGAACACGATTTGGTAAAGGTAGCGGTGAGAGGCCATGTAGGAGTACATGGTGGGTTGTCTCATTGGGACCGTCCTTAAGAGCTGAGTTCTGTGTAAGTTGTCCAATGACTAGCTACTACCACACATTGGGCTCCGGGCGCTCCAAGCTCTCTCGATTTATTAGCCAACTTGATCTCTTTCGAGGAGTTGTAAATAGTTTCTGGTGTTTGTAGGTAGTGTTAGTAGTCTACCAAGTGGCACCCGGCCAAGTGGGCTTGGGACAGACTACGCGTAGTGGCACGGTGTACCAAGTGGCACTCGGATGGTGGGCTTGGGAACCCTGCTCACTTCATTTGGGGCCGTGAGAGACACCCTGGCCGGATCTCCTCGCGGATGGAACCCGAATAGGTGATAAACCTGGATGAGAGACTTGTGTGGTTAGCCAGGTCGTGGCCGACACCCTCGTTGGGCTTCTGCTTGAATGTTGCCGAGTACACGTCGTGTAAACGGCGATAAGTGGTGAGAGCGTGTGTGAAGAAGTAACCCTGCAGTGTTTGCATGATCTATTCGAATAGCCGGGTCCGCGGTTATGGACTTCTTGGATGCTTACGTGGTACATAGGCAACTTAAAGTGGATACTCTAAAATTCTCAAGACAAGTGTGAGTGCTATGGATGGCCTTCTTGTAGAGAGACGGGGATGAATCCATAGTAGTGTATTGATGTGGTGATTAGTGGACTCGTGTGCGCTTTCTTACCTTAAAGAAGTTTCTCGTAGTCGTAGAACAGGATAGCCACTGAGTCAAAGCTGGCTTGCTGCAACTAAACCCCACATTACCTTCTTGATACAAATGCATGTATGATAGAATCTGATGTAAGTCTTGCTGAGTACCTTTGTACTCACTTTTGCCTTATTTATGTTTTGAAGATGAGACATCTGTCTCACTAGTAGTTCCGCTTGGACTTCGACGAGTAGCTTGTTACCTTAGCTACGATCTTGTACCCTTGGGAGGGTCTTGTAGATAGTCAGGCTTCTCAGCCTTTTCTTTTCTAGTTGTCTGTACTCAGACATGTAATGCTTCCATTGCTTGTATGCTTTGAATGATGGGTCATGAGACTCCTGTTTGAATTAAATGCTACGTGGCTCTTTGGGCCTTTATCTATATGAGTTTGCGTTATGTTGTGATGCCATGTTGTACAGCACATACTTGCATGTTATGCGTATGTGTAACGTCTATTGCTATGTGTGTGATCCGACAACCTAGTTGTCTATCCTTGGTAGCCTCTCTTATGGGGAAATGCAGTCTAGTGCTTCCACCGAGCCATGGTAGTCCGCTACAGCCCGGTTTACCGGAGTCCTGCTAGCCCAGCACTACTGCTCTGGGACACTTAGACTGGCCGGCATGTGATTCACTTCGTTCCTGTGTCTGTCCTTTTGGGGAAATGTCACGCGGTGACATCCGGAGTCCTACGTAGCCTGCTACAGCCCGGGTTCCCGGAGTCCTGTTAGCCCAGTTGCTACAGCCCGGATTCACACGCTACTGACCGACATGCTTGATGTTGTTTCATGTATGCCTGTCCCTGTAAGTTAGTGCCACTTTGGGTTCACGACTAGTCATGTCGGCCCGGGTTCTCTGTCATATGGATGCTAGCGACACTATAATTTACGTGAGCCAAAAGGCGCATACGGTCCCGGGCCATGGTAAGGCGACACCCGTGGGAATACCGTGCGTGAGGCCGCAACGTGATATGAGGTGTTACATGCTAGATCGGTGTGACTTAGAATCGGGGTCCCGACAATTATTCATGCTGGAATTGTATTAACCAGAAACATGATACATGTGTGAATACATAGACAAACAAAGTGTCACTAGTATGCCTCTACTTGACTAGCTCGTTGATCAAAGATGGTTATGTTTCCTAGCTATAGACAAAGAGTTGTAATTTCATTAACGGGATCACATCATTAGGAGAATGATGTGATTAACTTGACCCATTCCGTTAGCTTAGCACTTGATCGTTTAGTTTGTTGCTATTGCTTTATTCATGACTTATACATTTTCATATGACTATGAGATTATGCAACTCCCATTTACCGGAGGAACATTTTGTGTGCTACCAAACGTCACAACGTAACTGGGTGATTGTAAAGGTGCTCTACAGGTGTCTCCGAAGGTACTTGTTGGGTTGGCGTATTTCGAGATTAGGATTTGTCACTCCGATTGTCGGAGAGGTATCTTTGGGCCCATTCGGTAATACACATCACTTAAGCCTTGCAAGCATTGCAACTAATGAGTTAGTTGCGGGATGATGTATTACAAAACGAGTAAAGAGACTTTTCGGTAACGAGATTGAACTAGGTATTGAGATAACGACGATCGAATCTTGGGCAAGTAACATACCGATGACAAAAGGAACAACGTATGTTGTTATGCGGTTTGACCAATAAAGATCTTCGTAGAATAGAATATGTAGGAGCCAATACGAGCATCCAGGTTCCGCTATTGGTTATTGACCGGAGACGTGTCTCGGTCATGTCTACATAGTTCTCGAACCCGTAAGGTCCGCATGCTTAAAGTTCGATGACGGTTATATTATGAGTTTATGTGTTTTGATGTACCGAAGGTAGTTCGGAGTCCCGGATGAGATCAGGGACATGACGAGGAGTCTCGAAATGGTCGAGATGTAAAGATCCATATATTGTATGACTATATTCAGACATCAGAAAGGTTCCGAGTGGTTCGGGTATTTTTCGGAGTACCGGGGAGTTACGGGAATACGGGGGAAGAAGTATATGGGCCTTATTGGGCTTTAGGGGAGAGAGAGAGAGAGAGAGAGAGAGAGGCAGGCCGCGCGCCCCCCAATGACTAGTTAGAATTGGACTAGGGGGAGGGGCGGTGAGGGAGTCCTAGATTAGGGGGTGTCCGGATGGCCGGACTATACCTTCAGCCAGACTCCTGGACTATGAAGATACAAGATTGAAGACTTCGTCCCGTGTCCGGAAGGGACTTTCCTTGGCGTGGAAGGCAATCTTGGCGATACGGATATGTAGATCTCCTACCATTGTAACCGACTTTGTGTAACCCTAACCCTCTCCGGTGTCTATATAAACTGGAGGGTTTTAGTCCGTAGGACAACATACACAACAACAATCATACCATAGGCTAGCTTTTAGGGTTTAGCCTCTCCGATCTCGTGGTAGATCTACTCTTGTACTACCCATATCATCAATATTAATCAAGCAGGACATAGGGTTTTACCTCCATTGAGAGGGCCCGAACCTGGGTAAAACTTCGTGTCCCTTGCCTCCTGTTACCATCCGGCCTAGACGCACAGTTCGGGACCCCCTACCCGAGATCCGCCAGTTTTGACACCGACATTGGTGCTTTCATTGAGAGTTCCTCTGTGTCGTCGCCGTCAGGCTCGATGGCTCCTACGATCATCAACAGCGATGCAGTCCAGGGTGAGACCTTCCTCCCCGGACAAATCTTCGTCTTCGGCGGCTTCGCACTGCGGGCCAATTCACTTGGCCATCTGGAGCAGATCAAAAGCTATGCCCCTAGCCGTCAGGTCATATTTGGAAGCTTAAACTACACAGCCAACATCCGCGGGGACTTGATCTTCGACGGATTCAAGCCACTGCCGAGCGCGCCGCACTATCACGACGAGCTCTGCCGCCGAACAGTCCCCTGGAGGCCGCGCCCGCATCGGCTTCGACCCTTAATTCGGAGCCAACTGCGCCGATCGAGGATGGGTGGTTGGACGCCGCCTCGGGGGCTGCGATCCCAACGGCGATCGAGCCGAACACCAGCCCCGCACTCCGCGAGACTCATGACTCCAAGGAGCCGGACTCCTCTCTGGACTCCGAACCATTCGCGCCCCAGCCAATCGAATCCGATTGGGCGCCGATCATGGAGTTTACTGCCGCAGACATCTCTCAGCACTCGCCCTACGGTGATATTATGAAATCACTAAAGTCTCTCTCTTTATCAGGAGAGCCCTGGCCGGACTATGGCCAGCGAGATTGGGATACAGATGATGAAGAAATTCAAAGCCCACCCACCACCCACTTTGTAGCCACTGTCGATGATTTAACCGACATGCTCAACTTCGACTCCGAAGACATCGACGGTATGGACGCCGATGAAGGAGACGATGAAGAACTAGCGCCTATTGGGCCCTGGAACGCCACCTCGTCATATGACGTATACATGGCGGACACACCAAAAGATGACAACGAGGAGCAGAAGGACGCACTGAAGGCTTGTTCCCTCGAAAAGCAATCAAAGCGGCGACGCAAGCGCCGCCCCAGATCCCGCCTCGGAAGAAATAGCGATGACACAGACCCAGCGCTGGAGCAGGGCGAATCGCTGCCGGACAACGGCAATCCGGATAACCAAACCGAACAAACAAATCCTATCAAGGATAATGGTCCGGATGACATAACGCCGGACAGGCACCCGGAGCAGCAGACTGCCCGTAAAAGGCTTGTTGCCACCGTGAGGAGTCTGGAAAAGCAGAAGCAAAGGCTCAAGGCTGCGCAAGACACACTCCACATCCGATGGAGTAAAATACTCAACACAGCAGCGATGTACGGCGATAATCGCCCCTCCAAGAGCTACCCAAAGCGGAAGCTGCTACCTGAATTCGATGAGGATGCCTCAGACGCCCCACAACCAAATATCAAAGCAGCCACCTGGTCGGATAGACGACCCCTCTATCAACACAGACCTACATATAACGCCACTCACAATACAACACGCGACCCATGCGAGGGCTTGCACCCAAAGGACGGCGCAACAAGATCCATCAATGGACCACGCAAGCGCGCCCCAGCATATAATGCAACACAACAAACATCCGAACAACGCGATACACCCAGCTACAGGGGTGCCGCACACCCCCTATGTTTCACCGATGAGGTGCTGGACCATGAATTTCCAGAGGGATTCAAGCCCGTCAACATAGAGGCATACGACGGAACAACAGACCCTGGGGTCTGGATTGAGGACTACATCCTTCATATCCATATGGCTCGAGGAGATGATCTCCACGCCATCAAGTACTTACCCCTCAAGCTCAAAGGGCCAGCTCATCACTGGCTCAAAGGCCTCCCCGAAAGCTCCATTGGAAGTTGGGAAGAGCTCGAAGACGCCTTTCGGGCAAATTTTCAAGGGACTTATGTACGACCTCCGGATGCGGACGATCTGAGTCATATAACTCAACAGCCCGGAGAGTCAGCCCAAAAGCTTTGGAACAGGTTTCTTACTAAAAAAGAACCAGATTGTCGACTGTCCGGACGCCGAAGCCTTGGTAGTTTTCAAGCATAGCGTCCGTGACGAATGGCTCGCCAGACACCTCGGCCAGAATAAGCCGAGAACGATGGCCGCATTAACAAACCTCATGACCCGCTTTTGCGTGGGTGAGGACAGCTGGCTAGCCAGATGCAGCACCAGCAACCCCAGTACATCTGAAGTTAGAGATGGAAAAGGGAAATCACGGTGCAACAGCAATAACAAACGCCGAAATAAAGAAGACAACACGAAGGGCACGGCAGTAAATGCCGGATTCAAAAGCTCTTGGCCAGGTCAAAAGCCGCCCCCTAAAGGCACCAGGGATGAACTGTCCAGCCTCAACAAAATTCTGGACCAAGTATGTCAGATCCATAGTACCCCTGGTAAACCTGCTAATCATACCCACAGAGAATGTTGGGTCTTAAAGCAGTCTGGCAAGCTCAACGCCGTACACAAGGGGGAAGATACACCAAGTGAAGACGAGGACGAGCCTCCCCAGCAAGACACGGGGGAACAAAAAAATTTCCACCAGAAGTCAAAACAGTAAACGTGTTACACATGATCAAGGGAAAAAACAACACGGCACTCCCAGGAAAATATACCCAAGTGCCTGTCACCGTGAAGTCCTTCCACTGGTCGTCTCAACCGATCACTTTCGACCATCACGATTACTCAGCAAGCATCAGTTCACACGAGTCTTGATGGACGGCGGCAGCAGCCTAAACCTAATATATCAGGATACAATCCGCGGGATGGGGTTAGACCCAACACAAATTTGCCATAGCAATACTACCTTTAAAGGAGTAACGCCAGGCCCAGGGGCTCGTTGTACGGGCTCCCTCCTACTACAGGTTATATTCGGCTCCCCCGACAACTTCCGTCGCGAGCATTTAACCTTCCACATCGCTCCGTTTCAAAGTGGCTATCAAGCACTGCTCGGACGCGAAGCTTTCGCTTGCTTTAACGCAATACCACACTACGCCTCCCTCACACTCAAGATGCCCGGTCCACGTGGCATCATTTCAGTGCACAGAAATATCAAGCGATCTCTGCGCGCCGAAGAGAGTGAGGCTGCCTTGGCAGCCGCACACTAAAGGCGCCCGGACCAGCAAAAGCATCCAATAGGTCGTCAAGACCTCAAACACAACTAATCGAGTCCAGCGCTGCTACCTATACCGAATAAATGGTCACACCCCTATTTGTCAATACAAGGGGCTCAACGTGCGCAGACAAGTGGCAATTTATTCTCATCTTGAATTATACATGGTTTCTTTAAAAAACTATCTTTTTGCATGACAACTTTTTCACTTAACTTCCTCCCTTTTACAGATGATCATCGTGCTACACCCGTCCAGGATACGGCACAACGGAGACACAGGCGTAGACGTGCAGCAGGGACCCGCTCCAAGGATTCTTTTTAGATTAAGACCCTGCATAAACCTTTTTTACTGTCTCTTGTTGATACATATCCACCGTTGAGAAGGATGCTGACGTCTTGGCATGTGGCCACGCCAGAACAATGCACGTACCTAGACACAAGGGGCTTCTTACAAAGGCCATTATTTAGGCCCGGTTTATACCACAAAGACCGAATACCTTAGGGAGTGTTCGGCGTCGCGAGTTTGGCCCTATATGCATCAGCTCCGAATCATTGTCTTTGGTCAAATGTTGGGTTTGCCCGGCTCCTGTGTTTTGGTGCCTTACGTTCCGCTTTACTGGCTAAGGTAGCACCAGGAGAACTACTGCGATTGTGCCCTGGTTCATCCGGACGAGCACCTCAGTAGAGAAAGCCGAAAACTGACTGTCATGATATAGCGTGAGACTAGTCAACTACTCGATGACCTGTAGGAATGTTAGAATTCCTCTGCCTTAACGAAGGGCCGTTTTCCGGCCAGGCATGTACGCACCCCGGGATCGGGAGAGTGCGGAGCCACCGGGGGCTATCTAGTAGATCCACTGTCAAACTCCTATGGCTAAGTGAAAGTGTTAAAGCATTATAGTCCGGTTGCCCCGCTCGCTCCGCTATCACCTCCTTAATAGGACCAAGATGTTGGGTTAAGTGTGAACGCGTGTTTTTGCGAGCACCTCCGCATTATATGCGTGGAGGTTGAAGCCGACGACTGCAATCTTTCAGGTTATACACATGTATACATAAACGGCCGCCCAGGAGGCATCATATTACTTTCAGGAAAAAGTATGAAAATAGCCTTATAAAAATTTATAAAAGCATTTCGCTTACAATGAGATTACATATCACTCAAACATAATACTTTTTGAGCACTGGGTCTCTATTAAATGACCACCCTCATGAACTTCTTCAAAGTAGTGCTCAACAACCCTTCGACCTATGGCCGAATCCCGCGCTGCAATAGTGGTAGCATCCATCTCCGCCCAGTATGCTTTAACACGGGCAAAGGCCATCCGTGCGCCCTCTATGCACGCCGACCTCTTCATCGCATTAATGCACGGCACCACGTCAAGGAACTGCTGCACCAAGCTGAAATAGCTGTTCGGTTTTGACCTTTCCGGCCATAGCTGATCCAGAACAGACCTCACGGAGAGTCCGGACAACCTATTTAGTTCGGCCCATTCGGCTAATTGGTCAGTCAATGAAAGCGGACGCTCAGGAGAATGGAATTGTCTCCAAAACAGCTAGTCTACTTCATGGTCCGTCTGACCCTAGAAGTACTTGGCCGCATCGGCAGCGCTCGCCGCCAAATCCATATACACATCCTCCGAACTCCACAGTCGATCCAGAGGGGCATACCGTGGATCTCCGAACTTCCTCCGCAACATAAAGGATTTCCCAGCTACAATATCCCCAGCTTCCCGCAGCTCCTCCTTCTTTGCCCTCATAGCAGAGCGGAGGACTTTTCTCATCGCAAGAGCCTTCTCAAGGTCCGATGCCTTCGCCTGGTTTTCCTTTTCAAGAACCCAGCAACGGTCGGCGGCGGCTTTTAATTCTATAGCCATCTTGTCTCGGCTCTCACCATGTGCGGCCTTCTCAGCTTGCAACTCTTCGGCCGCCTTCAAAGCAGCCGCATTACCCAACCTCGCTTGTTCCTTGGCTCGGGCAAGTTCCGCCCGCAAGGCTTCAACAGTGGCAGCTCCATCTACAATCACAACATATTAAAGATACTGGCATCATGCTACTCTTCCTATGTGGCGTTTACCAGATAATGACACTTACCCTGTGCCTCATCAAGCCTTTTGTTAACAAGCTCGATGTCGGCGTCTGCCGCATCCAACTGCCGTTCTAAATGGGCAAACTCGCTAGTCCAGCTAGCCACCGGAGCTTCCATCACCTGCACATAGAGGCAGTATGGTTATTACCTGGGAATATGATCCTCTGTTCGTCGTCGTTTCCGATGACAACCAGAGTCTCAGGGGCTACTATCTACACAGGGCACACCTAGCATGTGCAGGACTATCACACATTCTTTTATGTACCTCAAAGCCTGTCAGTAGACTCATAAAAGCTTCATGCAATCCGCTTTCGGTAGACGAGATTCTCTCCATCACTGTATTCATCAGCACACGATGTTCGTCTAAGATGGCCGCTCGCCCCACTAACTCCCTCAGAACATCCGATCGGACACTAGACGGTGCCGGACTCTTTTTTCTGCTCTCTTCGGGAGCCAGACACTGGGAGCTTCGGGGGTCAATGGGATTATCTTCTGGCCTCACCGGACTCGGAGAGGCCCTCTGTGACGACACTTCAGGGTCGCCCGCTTCTGGAGCGGAGGAGTCTGGAGGAGGCGTTTTGCTCTCCATCATCTCTGGAAGAAGATCCCCCGAAGACGAGCTCATTTGAGAGGGGCTAAGGCCCGAACTGCAAAGATATATGCGGTGGTTATTTTCTCAGAAGAAAACGATGGCATATCTATACTATTAAAGTATTTCGGGTCACTTACGACTCGCGGGAGAATTGATCCCCCCGCGGACTTTGTGCGGCAACAGTGCCCCCAAGGTAGAACCCTCTGTGGGAGACTTCTTCTCCCATTTGGAAGCTTCGGCTTCCGAATCCCTGGGCGCAGTCCTTTTCCTCTTTTGGTCGTCTTCCTTCATGGAGACGCTCGCTCCCTCGGTTAGAATGGGCAGCGTTGGGGGCCCGCGTCCGCCCGTATTATCCTCCACAGTATCTTCCTTCAAGGGCTCCGGACAAGGTGCGGCCTAGAGCATCTTTTCCAATACCGGATTTTCGAAACCCTCAGGGAGGGGGGCCGAAGACCGAATCAACTTCGCCTTTGTTAGCCAGTCCTGGTCAAAAAGCGAACTCTCAGAAATAACTTCGTCACAAAGGAGAGATAGTATGTTCGGCCGGAAGATGCCTTACCTGTTCGGAGGAGCGGCTACTACTCAGGCCCACGTCCTCGGTGATTTCCGGACACTCCACCTGAGGTCCAAAGAATGACTTGTACATCTCCTCATGCGTCAGGCCGAGAACATTTTGAATGACACGCGGTCCCTCGGGATTGAACTCCCACAGGCGAAGAGGCCGGCGTTTGCAAGGCTGGACTTGACAAACCAGCATAACTTGTATTACCGCAACCAAACTGAAATCTCCATCGAAGAGATATCGAATGCGGCTTTGCAGTATAGGCACGTCCTTGGCTGGACCCCAGCTCAGACCTCTGCTGATCCATGACATCAGTTGTGGTGGAGGGCCCGAGCGGAAAACAGGGGCGGCCGCCCACTTGGCACTTCTAGGAGCCGTGATGTAGAACCACTCCTGTTGCCACAATTCAGACACCTCTGGGATGGAACCTTTGGGCCACGGAGCTCCCGTCATCTTGCGTATTGAGGCACCTCCATACGCTGCATGTTGCCCCTCGATCATCTTCGGCTTTACTTCAAAGGTCTTAAGCCATAGGACAAAGTGAGGGGTAACCCGGAGGAAGGCCTCGCACACGACAATAAATGTCGTGATATGAAGAAAGGAGTCCGGTGCTAGATCATGGAAGTCTAGCCCATAATAAAACATCAAACCCCTGACGAAAGGATCCAGAGCAAGGCCTAGACCTCGGAGGAAGTGGGAGACGAACATGACGTTCTCGTTGGGTTCGGGGGTGGGGACGGCCTGCCCTTAGGGAAGCAGCCGATGCAAAATCTCGGCGGTCAGATATCTGGCCTCCCTCAACTTTTTGATGTCTTCTTCCATGATGGAGGAAGGCACCCATCGGCCTTGAAGGCTAGATCCGGACATGACTGAAGGTTCGGAGCACCTGACCTGAACTTTGGGCGTTTGAGCTTGAGGTGGGGGAAGAATTCGATTGAGCACGGGAGGGAAAAATAAAAGCCTTGTCCCTTTATAAAGAGGGTGAATATCAAGCATCCTCTCCGTGTCCGTTTGGACTTGCCTATAATCTAGGAGTCCTAGAAGCGGTTGGGTTACCCACGCCCGTATTGATGAGAATCCCGGAATAAGGGGACACATTCTCTGCTTTAACAAGACGTGCCAAGGAAACCGCCTCGCATGACGCGCTGAGGTGGGATAATAAAACGAATAAAGGCTTGGACGTGGTGTGTCACACTACGGAATACGTCAGCAGATTAGATTTGTGCAAATATTATTCTCTCTATGGCAATATGTGGAAACTTATTTTGCAGAGCCGGACACTATCTTTGTGTTCAAAATCTTCTATGAAGTATTGGGAGGAGGAACCCGCCTTGCAATGCCGAAGACAATCTGTGCGCTGGACTCGTTGTCATTGAAGCCTGGTTCAGGGGCTACTGAGGTAGTCCTGGATTAGGGGGTGTCCGGATGGCCGGACTAGACCTTCAGCCGGACTCCTGGACTATGAAGATACAAGATGGAAGACTTCGTCCCGTGTCCGGAAGGGACTTTCCTTGGCGTGGAAGGCAAGCTTGGCGATACGGATATGTAGATCTCCAGCATTGTAACCGACTTTGTGTAACCCTAACCCTCTCTGGTGTCTATATAAACGAGAGGGTTTTAGTCCGTAGGACAACATACACAACAACAATCATACCATAGGCTAGCTTTTAGGGTTTAGCCTCTCCGATCTCGTGGTAGATCTACTCTTGTACTACCCATATCATCAATATTAATCAAGCAGGACGTATGGTTTTACCTCCATCGAGAGGGCCCGAACCTGGGTAAAACTTCGTGTCCCTTGCCTCCTATTACCATCCGGCCTAGACGCACAGTTCGGGACCCCCTACCCGAGATCCGCCGGTTTTGACACCGACAGGCGGCGCCCCCTCCTTTCTTCACCTTCCTTGTCTCCTACTCCTACTACTTGGAAGGGGAGGAATCCTACTCCCGGTGGGAGTAGGACTCCTCCAGGGCGTGCCATAGGCGCCGGCCCTCTCCCCCTCCTCCACTCCTTTATATACATGGCCAGGGGGCACCCCATAGACACAACAATTGATCTCTTGGATCTTTTAGCCGTGTGCGGTGCCCCTCTCCACCATAGTCCACCTCAATAATATCGTAGCGGTGCTTAGGCAAAGCCCTGCGACGGTAGAACATCAACATAGTCACCACGCCGTCGTGCTCACGGAACTCTCCCTCAAAGCTCGGCTGGATCGGAGTTCGAGGGACGTCATCGAGCTAAACGTGTGCAGAACTCGGAGGTGCCATGCGTTCGGTACTTGATCGGTCGGATCGTGAAGGCGTATGACTACATCAACCGCGTTGTGCTAACGCTTCCGCTTTCGGTCTACGAGGGTACGTGGACACACTCTCCCCTCTCGTTGCTATGTATCACCATGAACTTGCGTGTGCGTAGGAAATTTTTTGAAATTACCACCCAACATGAAATACATGACCCATCCGTCTGGCGCCTCACTTCCTAGCGAGGTTGACCGGTCCTCGCCTGCTTCCAGCGCCGGGGCATCCGTCCATTCCGCCACGAAGTCAGCGAGTGCGGCTCCCTTGATGACCCTGGTGGTGCTGAACTCCAACTGGAATGCCTGCTACTCGATGTTCCACTGGTGACCCTTCCAGCAGAGATGGGGCTCCTGAGCACCCTCTCCAATGGGTAGGCCGAGATGACTTTGATGGGGTGGCCCTGGAAGTAGTGCCGCAACTTGCGCGAGGCCACCAGGAGCGCGAGCAGGAGCTTTTGAGGCATGGGATAGCGTGCCCTCGTGTCCTGCAACACCGTGTTGACGAAGTACACCGGGTGCTCGACGAGGACCGGTGTGTTGGTGAGGCTCGTGTCTTGTGCAAGTTGGGTTGTCTCCTGAGGTGGCGGGACCCCTGGCTCCTGGTCGCTTGCGGGAATCTCTACGGTGTCATCCTGCCGAGTTTGGTCCTCTGTTGCTGCCGCTATGGCTTTTGTTGTGCCTTCCTGATCTTGCATCACCTTGGCTGGCGACGTAGCTTGGCGCGGCGCACTCTTGGCCTGGTGCTCCTCATGAACCGCCACTAGCGCTGCGCTGGCGGAGTATTGGATGGCGGCAAGGTAAAGTACTAGAGGCTCGAGAGGCCATGGCGCCACCAACACCAGTGGGCTGGTCGAGTATCTCTTGAGGTCTTGGAACGCTTGGTCGGCCTCTGGAGTCCACTCGAACGGGCCCTTCTTCTTCATCAGCTTGGAAAAGGGTAAGGCACACTCTCCCAGCTTGGAGATGAAGCGCCCCAATGCAGTCACCTGACTAGCCAGCTTCTGCATTTCCTTGAGGGTCTGCGACGGGCTCATGCCCTCAACGGCCTTGATCTTCTCCAGGTTCGCCTCGATCCCTCTGTGTGACACGAGGAATCCCAACAGCTTGCCGAAAGGGACACCGAACACACACTTTTCTGGGTTAAGCCACAAGTTCACCTGGCGCAGGCTTTCGAAGGTCTCCTCCAGGTCTTGGATCAAGGTTTTCACCTCCCGAGACTTCACCACAATGTCGTCGACATAGGCCTCCGTGTTCCTCCCGAGCTGCCGCCCTAAAGCAATGTGCATCAGCTGCTGAAAGGTCGCACCCCCGTTGCGCAGTCCGAAGGGCATACAGGTGTAGCAGTACACCCCGCACGGGGTCAGGAAGGCTGTCTTCTCTACATCTTCCACCGCCATCTTGATTTGGTGATACCCTGAGAACTCATCCAGGAAGCACAGCAGGTCGCACTCAGCGGTGGAGTCGACGATCTGGTCGATGCGCGGGAGAGGGAACGGATCTTGAGGGCATGCCTTGCTGAGGTTGGTGAAGTCGACACACATTCGCTCCTTCCCGCCTTTCTTCGGCACCACGACTGGGTTTGCCAGCCACTCGGGGTACCTAACATCACGAACGGCACCCGCCGCCTCCAACTTGCGGGTCTCTTGGACGATGAAGGCCTGCTTCTTCGTGGACTGCCGCCTTGCTCGCTGCTTCACAGGGCGCACATTGGGGCACACCCTTAAGTGGTGCTGAATCACCTCTCTCGGGACCCCCATTGGGCTCCCATGCAAATATGTCCTTGTTCGCGCGCAAGAACTTCACCAATGCTTCCTCTTGGCTGGGGTTGAGGCCGGCACCTATGGTGAAGGTGGATCCTGAGGATCCGTCCCCATCGACCGGCACCTGCTTTGTCTCTGCCTTGTCTTGGGTGAACAGCTGCTTCTTCTTGGTTGGCGCGGCCTCCATGGCCTCGGGAGCACCGGTGCCGGTGGGCTGTGCCGCCACAACGGTCCTGAAGGCAAGTTTGAGCGCCGTCACGGCCTCCTTGGTGTCCCCCTTGATGGTGAGGACACCTTTGCTTCCTGGCATTTTCATGAGGTTGTGGGCTAGATGAGTCGCCGCCATGAACTGGGCCAGAGCTGGGTACCCGAGGATGGCGTTGTATGGGAGGCCGATGCGGGCGATGTCGAAGTCGACCAGCTCCGTGCGATAGTTGTCGCGCATGCCAAAGGTGATGGGAAGGCAGATCTGCCCCAGGGAGCGGGCAGCGCCACCACCAACTCCTGAGAAAGGCTTGCTGAGGCTGAATCGCTCGAGCGGCATGTGAAGAAGGTTGAAGGCCTCCATGGAGAGCAAGTTGAGGCCAGCACCGCCGTCGATGAGGGTCTTGGTGACGGCCACGTTGCAGATGGTGGGCATGCAGAGCATCCGAAGCATGCCCGAGCCGGTGGTGGTGACGGGGTGGTATTTTGAGCTGAAGGTGAGGTCGGCCTTAGGCGCAGCCCAGCCCGGCGGAGCCCCCGAGCGCGTGGAAGCGGCATCGATCTGGTGGAGGAACGGCTTGATGTGGTGCTCTGAAGGCAGCGCTTGTGAGCCGCCTAGCAGGGCCGCGACCGCGTGGTGCGCCGGTGCCGCGTAGCATGCAGTGAAGAGGTCGCTGAGCTCCTCCCAAGACGCCACCGTGGATCCGGGATGGTTGAGCATCCAGGCACGCGGCTCGCTGGCGAGGGCCATGGGAAGCCTGTTGACCATGACCTTGTCATCACCCCCGGCTTCGAGGACGGCCACCTCATACGCCAGCAGGAAAACTGACGGGTCTGCTGCGCCGTCGTAGCGTGACGGCATCTCCGGCTTGAACTTGGGTGGCCACTGCACCCGACATAGGGCGGGGGCCAGAGCTTGGAACCCCCTGCCCCGTCGTCAACGCTGGCCGTCGGAGTCGGCGGCAGGGCGCCTGCCATGTGGGCGAAGCGCGGTGTCGACGAAGCGCAGATCGACGGAAGAGAAGCTATGGTGCACCCCTACCTAGCGCGTGAATGTCGGATCACGGGTTCCGGCAAACACTTGAGGTTCGAACACTGGGGTGCACGCGAAGGTTTTCTCCCTATCGATCCACCCCCTAGCTCGCTAAAATCTCATGGACGAACTCGACGAACTCACAACACAGAAAGACACAAGATTTATACTGGTTCGGGCCACCATTGTGGTGTAATACCCTACTCCAGTGTGGCGGTGGTGGATTGCCTATTGGGCTGATGATGAATAGTACAAAGGGAAGAACATCCTCCTGAGGTTGAGGTGTTCTTGTGCTTGGTGAACTTGTGTGGGTGGGATGATCTTGGATTCGTTCTCTATTTGTGATGGGGTCGATCCCCTCTACTGTGGTGGCTAGTTCTACTTATATAGGCCCTGGTCCTCTCCCCAAATATTGAGCGGGAAGGGAGCCAACAACGGCCAATTCGAAAGGAGACAGCTAGCACAAATTATCCTGACAAAAAGGGGTCTTCGCCTGCCAAAGGTTCTGGTGATGACGCCGTCTTGGGCTCCACGGTGACCTCCGTCCTGCCGTCCTTCTGGTCTTGGTCTCGTTGCACCAATATGGAAACCTTTGCTTGATGCCTCGGTACTCCGCGTCTGCGCTTGCCCCCTTGGCACCAAAGAGGAAGCAAGGACACTGCGCGCGTTGGCGCCCGCCTGGTCTCGATCGTCATGGCTCACGTCATGAGGACCTCGCGAGGTTTGCCCTGCCTTGATCTCTCCGCCCCTCGCGAGCCTGCCTTGTGAGGCCGCTCCTCAGGGGGTCTTGCGTCGTCCACCTCGCGAGGCTTGGCCCCTCGCAAGGGTCTTGAATGGCTTATCAATGAAGATGGCCGTACAGACCTGCCAGCCCACCCACGCCACGGGCCGCAGGCAGGCAAGTCTGGGGACCCCCGTTCCCAGAACGCCGACAGCGACGCTTAGCGAAGCGCTGTCGGTGCTCCATCACCACCACGCTGTCGTGTTTGTTGTGATCCCATTTAGTTCTTAGGCTTCGAGAGAGAGAGTGTTGCGCTTCGAGAGAGAGAGTGTTGCTTTTCTCTCTTGCTTTATTTGGTGGTTTGTCGAACATGTTTGCTTTTGAGTGCCTGAGATACTATGTCATTATTTGTGAGACATTGATGATCATGTGTTTGATCATAAGCTACACTTAATGTTTGCTTAATATTATCATCTTATCTATCTTGTGTGATCATTCACTTTTCTTGGTGATGAGTGCATGTATTTCATTCTTATCATTTTAAGGGCTCCACCAAGATGTATGTGACATGGAAGAGTAACCCATGACTCTAACTCTTTGTGCATTTGCAGTCCAAAGCAAAATTTTAAATATGCACAAATTTAGGGGGAGCTCTTACTTATCACATACTTCTCAAAGCGACGATATATTTCATGCTTATTATCATTTGTCGAAGCTTTAATCTATATGTTGTCATCAATTACCAAAAAGGGGGAGATTGAAAGTGCAACTATCCCTAGGTGGTTTTGGTAATTCATAACAACATATAGCTCATTGAGCTAATACTATTCCAAGATGATTATTTCAGGAAAGCTCAATGATTGGCATGGCATGGATGTGAAAGTGGAACCCTCAAAATGCTAAGGACAAAGGATTGGCTCAAGCTCAAAAGCTCAAGACTCTTCATTTTATGTTTTAGTGATCCAAGATCACATTGAGTCTTTAGGAAAAGCAAATACTATCAAGGAGGGATGAGGTGTTGCTTAATGAGCCTCTTGCTTCATGTGCTTAGTGATATGCTCCAAAACCCTCAACTACTTTCCCATATCCACATATGACCTAAACCCTAAGCCAAACTCGGTCCTACCGATTCTTCCTATCCGGCGCCACCGAGTTTCACTTGTCATTAGCCACTGCCAAACCCTAGCAATTCGGTCCTACCGATAAGGATCTCGGTCTCACCGAGATGGGGTTGCAAACTCTCTGTTTCCCTTTCGTAACTTTTCGGTCCCATCGAAAGAGCGAATCGGTCCCACCGAGATTGCAATGTAAACTCAGTGTTTCCCCTTTGTAACTTTTCGGTCTCACCGAGTTCCACTCGGTCTCACCGAAAGAGCAAATCGGTCCCACCGAGTTTGCCTGACCAACTCTCTGGTTAGCTAATTACCAAATTCGGTCCCACCGAGTTTGTGTAATCGGTCTCACCGAGATTACGTTATGCCCAAACCCTAACCACATCGGTCCTACCGAGTTGCATATCAGTCCCACTGAAAATCTCTAACGGTCACTAGGTTTACATTTTCGGTTCGACCGAGCTTATTGATTCGGTCCCACCGAGATTGGAAAACTGTGTAACGGTTGGATTTTGTGTGGAGGCTATATATACCCCTCCACCTTCTTCTCATTCGAGAGAGAGAGCCATCAGAACACACACACCATTCCAACTCATATGTTCTGAGAGAGAACCACCTACTCATGTGTTGAGACCAAGACATTCCATTCCTACCATATGAATCTTGATCTCTAGCCTTCCCAAGTTGCTTTCCACTCAAACCCTCTTTCCACCAAATCCAAATCCTATGAGAGAGAGTTGAGTGTTGGGGAGACTATCATTTGAAGCACAAGAGCAAGGAGTTCATTACCTATAGACCATTTGTTACTTCTTGGAGAGTGGTGTCTCCTAGATTGGCTAGGTGTCACTTGGGAGCCTCCGACAAGATTGTGGAGTTGAACCAAGGAGTTTTTAAGGGAAAGGAGATCGCCTACTTCGTGAAGATCTACCGCTAGTGAGGCAAGTCCTGTGTGGGCGATGGCCATGGTGGGATAGGCAAGGTTGCTTCTTCGTGGACCCTTTGTGGGTGGTTGCTTCTTCGTGGACCCTTCGTGGGTGGAGCCCTGTGTGGACTCGCGCAACCGTTACCCTTGGGTGGAGCCCTGTGTGGACTCGCGCAACCGTTACCCTTCGTGGGTTGAAGTCTCCATCAATGTGGATGTAGGATAGCACTACCTATCCGGACCACGGGAAAAACATCCGTGTCTCCAATAGCGTTTGAATTCTCCAAACCCTTCCCTTTACATTCTTGCAAGTTGCATGCTTTACTTTCCGCTGCCTATATACTCTTTGCATGCTTGCTTGAATTATGTGATGATTGCTTGACTTGTCCTAAATTAGCTAAAATCTGCCAAGAACTAAAATTGGGAAAAGGTTAAGTTTTTATTTGGTCAAGTAGTCTAATCACCCCCCCTCTAGACATACTTTCGATCCTACAAGTGGTATCAGAGCTTTGGTCTCCATTTGCTTGATCTCCATAGCTTTTGGTGGTCATATCCTTGGTTTCACAACCTAGGAGAGTATGGCGTCTAGAGAGGGAAATTATCACCGTAGAGGTCCTTACTTTGATGGTACTAATTTTGCTAGTTGGAAGCATAAGATGAAAATGCATATTCTTGGACGTAACCCTGCCGTTTGGGCTATTGTGTGTGTTGGTTTGCAAGGTGACTTCTTTGATGGGAGAGAACTGAACCGTGAAGCTACCGCGGATGAGTTGAAGATGTTGCAATACAATGCTCAAGCTTGTGATATTCTCTTCAACGGATTGTGCCCCGAAGAATTCAACAAAATCAGCCGTCTTGAGAATGCAAAGGAAATTTGGGACACTTTGATTGATATGCACGAAGGTACCGACTCTGTCAAGGAATCCAAATTGGATGTGCTTCAAAGCCAACTTGACAAGTTCAAGATGAAGGATGGTGAAGGTGTCGCCGAAACGTACTCTAGGCTTGCTCTCATCACAAATGAGATTGCCGGCTTAGGAAGTGAAGATATGACCGATAGATTCATCATCAAGAAGATTCTAAGAGCCTTGGATGGAAAATATGATACTGTGTGCACATTGATCCAAATGATGCCCAATTACAAAGATCTCAAGCCAACGGAAGTGATTGGAAGAATTGTTGCTCATGAGATGTCACTTAAGGATAAAGAGGAACTTCACAACAAATCAAGTGGTGCCTATAAAGCCTCATGTGAAGCCCCTACATCATCAAGTGAGAAACAAGACTTCAATGAAGAATTGAGCTTAATGGTGAAGAACTTCAACAAGTTCTACAAGAGTAGAAGCAAAGATAGAAGCTTCAAGTCAAGGTCCTACAATGACAAAAGATCTTCTAGTCGAGAGCGAAACTGCTACAATTGTGGAAGACCCGGACACTATTCCAATGAGTGTACGGCTC
Source organism: Triticum urartu (assembly GCF_003073215.2). Lineage (NCBI taxonomy): Eukaryota > Viridiplantae > Streptophyta > Magnoliopsida > Poales > Poaceae > Triticum > Triticum urartu. The sequence goes on from NC_053028.1 coordinate 412,335,046, forward strand.
CCTACAAGAGAAGAGAAGATTCTCCAAAAAGAAGAAGCAAAGAATCACCACCAAGAGAGAGAAGGAGTAGAGATGATCGTTATGAACGAAGATACTCACGGAGAAGCAAGGATTCGGAAAGGAAGGAAAAATCATCAAGGAGCTACACAAGACGAAGACATCAAGCTCATGTTGGTGAATGGGTATCCGGCTCCGACTCCGACAGCCACTCCGAGAGAAGTTATTACTCCGGCTCCGAAGATACTCAAGATGAAGGTGTTGCCGGTCTAGCACTTGTGTCAACCAACTCCTACGACATATTTGACTCACCAAATGAGGGAATTGGAAGATGCTTAATGGCCAAAGGTCCTAAGGTAACACACCCTGAGTATGTTGATTTCAATAGTGATGAAGATGACTTGTTAGGTGATGATTTGCTTGTTGACAACTCTAGTGATGAATACTATGATGAAAGACAAATTAATCATGCTAATCAAGATAAAACGAATGACAATGATAAGGAGAAGATTGAGTCTCTAACTAAAGAACTAAAAACTCTTAAGTTAGCTCATGACACTATCTTCGAAGATCATTGAGAACTTTTAAGAGCTCATGAGAAATTACTCTTTGAAAAGCTCAATCTTGAGCAAGAGCATGAGTTCTTAAAAGCAATCAATGATGATCTTCGCAAGAAAAGTTCTTCTTACATTGCCAAGCGTTTACTCTTATCCACTTACATGCCTCAAGTCAAGTCTAACAAGAAAGATTCTTCCTCTAGTAGTAACAATGATCATGCTAAATCCAATATTGTTGCTTCTAGTAGTTCTCTTGATTCCACTAATGATTCTCTTAGCCAAGTTACACTTGAGCAAGAGAATAGCTTATTGAAGGGAATTATAGAGAAAGGAGTGTACAAAAGCCTTGCCGGGAGTAAGAAATTCGAAGAAATTGTGCGCAAGCAAGGAATGCACCGGAAGAATCAAGGTGTTGGTTTTGAACGAAAGTTCAATGCCAATGGAGTTGAGTGGGAAGAAGATCAATACCCCAAGACAAAGTTTGTCCCTCAACAAGAGAAGTATACTTCTTTCAAGGGGACACAAGCTCAAGATGATCTTCCACCACAAGACTACAAGCAAAAAGGGAAGGACAAGCTTCAAGAGGAAATCGATGCATTTGGAGAAGCTCCAAAGACCTTAGTCAAGTGGATTCCCAAGACTACTTCAAGTTCCACTTCATCAAGTACGACTACAACTCCAAGGATTCCCATCAAGATTATGTGGATCCAAAAGAAGAAGAACTAGAGAGTTCTTGAGGGTGACTCCGCCAACGTACTTCACTCTTATCATTTTGGCAAGGACAAGTGCAATCAACTTCCACATCTTGCACTAGTTCAAGGAGTCACAAACCCTCTTGTTGGTAAGGCAAGGGACAAGGTAACCTAAAAGTTTTCATGGACATCATCTTTTGTGTGCATCACTCTATGTCTATGGATATCCTTGCTTGTTCCTTGTGGGACTAACCCATGTAGGTATTGAAAGTGCAATTCACTCAAATGGATAGCTCCAGGAGATCTACATCAACATTGAGCATCCACATCTTCAATATCTACATGAAGTCATCATCGACAAAACCCAAGGTTAGTTCATCCCTCTTAGGGGGGATATCACATCTAGGGGGACCTTTACTCTAAGACTTGAGCTAAAGAAACTCTAAAAATGTGAACAAAACAATGCTTTATGTAAAAGTGGTAACCCCACTTGAGCTTAAATGATGAGTATGACCTATGATCAAGTGTTCTCACTTGACTCCTAAGTCAATATACTCATATATAGATGACCTAGTCATCGCAAATTGCTTGATAGATGCTAGAATTGGTTGTGCATGCCTTGCCACATATTTCATTTGCCATATTATTGTGTGAGCATGCTGGTTGCATAATTTACTCATTCGAGGACATCCACTTGTTGTTTTGATTGTTTGGTTTTATCTTCTTTTGCCAAGTGGATGGACAAGAATGCCTAAGAACCTCCTCTAGCTATCTATGCTCTTCTCGTCTCAAACTCTATTCATGCTGCATCACAAAATTTGATCAAGTCAGATTCGAACCACTCTGTGTGAGGAGCGCTCGGAGTCCCCGATTCGTCATAGACTTAAACTTCCAAAACCTCTTTATGATTCTCGGTCTGACCGATACTCTACTTTCGGTCCTACCGAGATCATTAAGTTGATCTAGGTTTTCGATCTCGGTGCAACCGATTTGAACCTTTCGGTCACACCGAGTGCCGGGGGACTAATCCACGAGCACCTATGGGACCGGCGGACCGAGTCCCTTTCGGTTCGGCGGGGGCGAGGGTCGCACGAAGAGCGGATCGAGGCGAAGCACACGAGCAGTTTACCCAGGTTCGGGCCGCACGGATGCGTAAAACCCTACTCCTGCTTTGTGGTTTGTATTGAGTTCTTTCTCGGGAGCGCGGAGTGCTACAGTACACCCCAGCAACTAACGAGACCGAGCATGAGTGTTCTCTTCCTCTTTTTTCCCCTCTACGTTGCGCATGGGCCTCCTTTTATATGCTCAAGGGGTCACCGACAGGTGGCAACGTAGACAAGGGTAAAAATGGAAAGGTGTTGCGGTTGGTACAGCTACCTGCTACAGTGTATCATACCTAACCCTGACGGCAGGGGACAAGGGCATTAAATGCCCGTCTGCGTCGCCTAAATAGTGCAAAAGGGACCGTCAGGGACGCCACCGCTCGCCACGATGGCAATCTTGTCAGCGCCGCTTGCCACCGCGCACCGCTGGCTGCACAGCCTCCCGCCCCCTACGCCTGGAAGGGTCCCAGAGCGACACGTTGGTGGATGTGCTGGAGCGCGGACACAGAGTGGTGGCTTGCCGTGGCAAAGGGCCTTGCCGCGGTCGTTGTCTTGACGCATTCGGGAGCTTGTCGCTCACCGGGCTTGCCGGGACGCATGTCACATCGCGGCAAGTTCCTTGAGATGCCTTGGTTGGCCTTCTCGGCAAGCTCCTCTTGCCGGGGTCTTGTCTCCTTGGCTTGGATACTTTGTTCTTGAATGGCTCCAAAGGAACCACGGAGGACCTTGGCGGTCACCCGGCAAGCCTTGCCGCGGGATGCTGCGACTGCCCGTGCACAAGTTTGGGATACTAGGGTACCCCTACTCTAGTACACCGACAAAAACAGGGCACGAGCACGCGCGGCCTGGGTTACGCCATATCTCTCCCCGTATCCACCGCGCCCTCCCCGAACGGCACGCGTTGAAGGCGGCGTCGTGGGGTTGATCGTGGGTGGTTTCTTTATTCGGAAAGGCGGAACGTCCGCCCCCTCCTTCTTTATAAGCATGGGAAACAGGGGTAGTTCGCCCATTCGCCGGTTGCTACTCCAATCTCGGAAATCTCCGCCGCTCCCTCGTCTTCCCAAAGCTGAAAGAGAGCAGCGCCCCGCCCCCCATCACCACCAGCACCACCAACGCCGTCGACCTCCTCCACCACTTCCGCCATGGCTCCGAGAGCCGACAAAGGGAAGGTTGTGAAGTCGACCGAGGCGCAGCGGCTTGCGGCGCTGCGAAAGGAGCGGGCAATCTTCCCCCCCCCCAAGCTCGCCGCGAGGGAGCTGAGGGAGAATTACTACCTCTTCTGGTCGACGGAGACGCGAGCGCATCCGCGCACGAAGGTACTTCCAGCCGCCGCTTGGAAAATGGCTCCAAACGGATATCCTTTCTTCGCCTTGTTCTTCTACTGCGGGCTCTGCCCGCCCTTCTCTGAGTTTTTCTGCGATATTATGAACACCTACAGGTCCCGCCTCCTTGACTTCACCCCCAATGTTGTTCTGACCATGGAAGTTTTCGCACATCTCTGCGAAAACTTTGTCGGAGTCTATCCCAATGTAGCCCTTTTTCGCCACTTCTTTATGCCCCGAGTAGAGAGAGGAGAGCCTTTATCCGGCGAAATCGCCTGGATCTCAAGGGCCGGCAAGAAGGACACTTATCTGGAGGGAGAGTTCTGCGGCAAGTGGGAGGAATGGAGAGCAGACAGGTGCTGGATTGTCGAGGAGAACCCGCAGCCGTTTACCGCCCGGCGCCAAGCCCCAGTAGCACGCAGCAGCGATTGGAGTGACGTGGCCCCGGAAGACGATAGGCTTAAGATTGCCGTCACCCGAGATCCTCCACCCCCAGCTGCGCCAGCTCCCTGTCGATATCTGCGGCAGCATTCACGAGACCCTCCATCAAGTGCTCCACTTTCTCCAGCGTCTTGGTCAAAGTGGTCAGCTTCAACTCAAGATCTGCGTTGGAGTCCTTGGCGGCGCTAAGCTCTTTGTCCTTCTCGGCGAGACGAACCTACAGCTCTGAGTTGCTGTGGGCGTTCTTCTCCTGCTCACGCTTGAGCACGGCAAGCTCTCCACCACTCGCCTTGAGATCGGCCTCCAGCTGCGCCACCTTCGTCTCCAGCTCCTTCTTGGTGGCCTCGGCAACTGCGGCAGCATCCTCTGCTTGCTTAAGGGCTCCGCCGAATTTTTGCTCACGCGCGGCAAGCTCCTCCTCGTGGCTGTCGAGGTTAACTTTCTGCTGCACCAGCTCGCCCTCCTGCACAGACAGCTTCTCAGCGGCAAGCCGCTGTTGCTCTTCAACTTCGGCCTTCTCGAAGAAGAAGGCCTTCTGCTCTTCGGCGAGTTGCTCCCGCTCCTCTGCCAGGGACCGGAGAGCTTCCTGGTTGAGACCCCGGAGCTCCTCCGCGCGCTTCTCGATGTCCACTCCTGCCTTCGCGACAAGCGCCTCGCAGGATTCCAGCTTGGCTTGCCGCGCGCGGTAGAGCGACAACAGCTTCCGCAGCAGCCGCTCCTCCTCAAGCTCTCCGCTGCTGCTGCTCGGCGCATCAACTAGCGTTAGCCCAGCGGAGGCGAGCACCTCTCCATCAAAGCTCTCTTCCTCGACCGGCGCCCTGGAGCTTGACGCCCAGGGGAGGTTGATGAAGACGCCATCGCCGGCCTTCAAGTAGACGCCTGGCTGGGGCTCTTGGGAGCCTGGCGCTGCGGCAGCGGCGGACGGGTCGGCGGTCGACGTAGCGCCTGGCGCTCCTGCGGCCTCAGGGCCGTCAGTGCGATCGCCAGACCCCTCGCCAGCTGCTGCGGCGGCAGCTTTGGCGGCTCGTCGCCGGCGGGATCATCAGCGCCGGCTGCTTCTTCAGTGGCAGCGGCGTCGTCGGCAGCAACCTCGGTCTCCATCGACTCCGCAGCAGATGGGTCTGATGGCCGAAAAAGTGAGAAAAGTCAAGCAAATACCCAAAAAGAAGAAGAACCCAAGGGAAGCTTTGAAGGAATGATTACCTATACTGGGTTCGGCAGTCGTAGTCTCCGCCGCCGGGGGGACGCTGGGGCTGTCCCTTGCTGGAGAACTCTCCCTTGCCGGAGGACTCTCCCTTGGCATTTCGGGGGCGGCCTCCGGGCGCTCCTGGTGGGGCTGCTCTGCTCCTACACAAACCAACAGTCAGATGTCAGCAAAGAAAGAGTATCCATGCGCGCCTAACAGCGGAAAGCGAACCATGTACTTACGCTGGGGGCTGCTCTGGAGAACAGTTGCCGGGTCCGATAAGGTTGTCTCGGACGCACCCCCTGCTGTCACGGTAGGTTCGTCCTTGATGACAATCACCGGGACCTTGGCTCTCTTCGCTGCTCTCTGGGCCAGAGTCCTAAAAAGGAATAAGTTCAGAGTAAAGCAAATGAGATACAAGACAAAACAGCAAGAATTGAAGAACTACAAGTACAACAAGAGAACCTTACTCTTCTTCTTCCTCGACGGAGCTGAACGCGGAGAAGTCGAAGTCCGTCTCACGTCCGGCGCGAGGAGGCGGAGGAGTAGTTTCCCTTGGCCGCTTGGCGGGAACAGTGGCGGTGGTCTGAGACGACCCCGCTCCGGCTGCCGCCGCGGCGTGAGAAGCGGCAGGAGCAGAAGCGGTGGTCCGGGTGGACCCCGCTCCAGTTGCCGCAGCCGCGTGAGGTGCTCCCGCAGCAACAGTGCTTGCCGCGGTGGAGCGTGTCGCACGGTGCGGCGACTGTTCACTCGCCCGCCGCCCCGCTACGTCCCCGGCCTTGCGGAGATGCCTTCTTGGTGGGGATGGAGGCTCTGCTTGCGGCGAGCTGCCTGAAGATGAGGAGGAAGAGGAGTTGATCTCCAGCGAGCCGCTCGTATCCTTGGCGGGCTCGCTCGACTCGACGTCATGCCCGGCAAGCTCTTTCTCGCTGACGAGCTCCTCTCGCTCGGCACGGCTTGCCGCCTCTGATGCCTCTGCCTCCTCCACGGTGAATCCAAATTCGCCCGCGGCTGCGGCTGCCGCCGCCTCTTCCAGCCTAGTGGCGATGCGTGTCATCTCCGCATCGGTGGTATCGCGGGTGAGGCTATTCTTTTCGTCAGAGTGGACCGGCACTTCTACCAAGCTGTCAAAGAACTTCTGCACGACGTCGTCTGCAGGCTCTTGCCAAGTTGGGACAATTCCATGCGAATCGCACAGCGGCATCATTGCACGGATGCGGTCGAGCATGGAGTTGTTTCACAGCGGAACGACACCCTTCGGCAACCTGAACACTTCAGGATGTTGAGGGTCATACTTGAACAGCTCCTGGAGCATCGCGTTGAGCTCCAGAATAGTGAAGTTGAAGTTGAGGCTCGGACGCAGCCTCATGATATCCGCCGCATTCTTGAATTCCTAGGTGGGTCTCCCCCGTTCCTGCAGGGGGGCAATGCGGCAGCGAAGAAAATCTGCGCCAACAGCGCCTACAGTGAGCACCAAATATGTCGGGGGACTAATCCACGAGCACCTATGGGACCGGCGGACCGAGTCCCTTTCGGTTCGGCAGGGGCGAGGGTCGCACGAAGAGCGGATCGAGGCGAAGCACACGAGCAGTTTACCCAGGTTCGGGCCGCACGGATGCGTAAAACCCTACTCCTGCTTTGTGGTTTGTATTGAGTTCTTGCTCGGGAGCGCGGAGTGCTACAGTACACCCCAGCAGCTAACGAGACCGAGCGTGAGTGTTCTCTTCCTCTTTTTTTCCCTCTACGTTGCGCATGGGCCTCCTTTTATATGCTCAAGGGGTCACCGACAGGTGGCAACGTAGACAAGGGTAAAAATGGAAAGGTGTTGCGGTTGGTACAGCTACCTGGTACAGTGTATCATACCTAACCCTGACGGCGGGGGACAAGGGCATTAAATGCCCGTCTGCATCGCCTAAATAGTGCAAAAGGGACCGTCAGGGACGCCACCGCTCGCCACGATGGCAATCTTGTCAGCGCCGCTTGCCACCGCGCACCGCTGGCTGCACAGCCTCCCGCCCCCTACGCCTGGAAGGGTCCCAGAGCGACACGTTGGTGGATGTGCTGGAGCGCGGACACAGAGTGGTGGCTTGCCGTGGCAAGCGCCTTGCCACGGTCGTTGTCTTGTCGCGTCCGGGATCTTGTCGCTCACCGGGCCTTGCCGCGACGCGTGGCGCGTCGCGGCAAGTTCCTTGAGATGCCTTGGTTGGCCTTCCCGGCAAGCTCCTCTTGCCGGGGTCTTGTCTCCTTGGCTTGGATACTTTGTCCTTGAATGGCTCCAAAGGAACCACGGAGGACCTTGGCGGTCACCCGGCAAGCCTTGCCGCGGGATGCTGCGACTGCCCGTGCACAAGTTCGGGATACTAGGGTACCCCTACTCTAGTACACCGACACCGAGTTTCAGTAACTGCACACAGTTATGAATCTCGGTGCCACCGAGTTGTTCCACTCGGTCACACCGACAGGGTCGGGCTATATATAGTCACGGGCAAAATTTGGAAATTTCTCCGAACCCCTTCGCCCGCGCGATAGCCTGCTCTGCCCTCGTGGTCTCCGGATCGTCTTCTCGCCGCCAGCAGCCTCCAGTCGCTGGTCTCCGTCGCTGTCAACGGGAATTCTGCCCCACCGTTGCCGCCGTAGCAAGTCCCCGCCGAACTAGGGTATGGACTTGATCTTTGTGCTATTCCTCAATCTGATTCCTAGCACATTGTGATCATATTGATTCTAGCCACATTTGATCAACTTCTATCCAGTCAAAACGCTCATAGATTAGGTTTGATTCAAAAATTCTAGGTTTAGGTTTCCGCCGAAACTATCTCGGACCCACCGAGTTGAAAAACTCGGTCCCACCGATTTGGCTTATGCCATTGCACAAGTGAGACTCGGTCTGACCGAGAATTACTTATCGGTGTGACCGATTTTTTAACTCAGTGAAACCCTAGCAGTCTTGGTGCCACCGAACTGTGACTCGGTCCTACCGAGTTCACTAGTTTAGGTTCCAAAACTGCTTCGGTATCACCGAGTTTGAAAATCAGTAGATCCGAGATGATTTCAGTGGGAAACTAAAACTAAGTTTTTGGATTATTCTTTTGCAAAAATACTCTGCATTTTGTGATGCTCATCTTTTCTATCTTATCTATAATCTATTCACAGGGTCAGCAGTCAGTTTGCAGCATGTCTGATCAAAGTGATAGCCAAAATATGTCAGAGCAGCAAGTGGTGATGAGTGAGGGCACTAGTCCCTCCAGTTCATCTGATGAAGGCAGCAGGAGCACTCCTAGCAATTTGCCAAAGGCTGCCACGAGACAAAGGAAGAAGAGGACTTCAGATTCCGAAGATGAGGACTATGTGGCAGAGGAAGAGGCCACTACCAAGAGAATTGAGCCAGCTCAAGGCACTAAGTCAGGTCTGAAAATCAAAAGACCAGCAGGCAGGCAGCCCATGTCAAAGGCAAGGGCCTCAACTGAGAAGCCCACTCCCCAAGAGCCAGTTGCAGCTGAGGGCAAGAAAAGGAAGTGGAGGGTGAAGAAGACTGTGGCTAGAGTGCTTAGAAAAGTTTCCATCATGGAAGAAGAAGCGGAAGAAGAGGTAGCTGCACCAGCACCCAAGGCACCCAAGCTGATGGGTGATGCCATAAGGTCGGGGGCTACTGCATCTAAGCCCAAAGCTGCCTCCAAGCCAAAACCTAAAAGAAATACAAGGAACATTCCTGCAGCTGAGAAGAACAAGGCCCTAGTGCCTGAGACTGTTGCTGAGGATGAGGAGGAGAATGTCCTGAGAAAGCTAAAGCCCAAGATCCCAGAGCACAACGATGCTCATCCTGTGGCTGAGGATATGAAGCTCAGGAGAGATTCAGGGCTGAGGAAATGGAGAGAAGCAGACCCGTATGCTTCAAGGAGAAGGACTGCCGTGGACTACAGGTTTCACACCAAGGAGCAGCAGGATTTCTATGAGACTGTTTTGCTAGATAAGAAGCCAATTGTCTGTGACATGAGATGGGTTGACTGGACCTACATGAGGGAGAAGGAGGAACACTACCCAGGAGTATATGACAGCTTTCATGCTTGTGGAGTAGCTGACTTTGTTGTGCAGAAGCTCACAAAGTGGAATGAGGAACGTATCATGCAGTTCTACTCCACGGCACACTTTTATCCAGATGGGAGGATCACATGGATGTCTGAGGGTACAAGGTACCAATCCACAGTGGCTGAGTGGGCACAGATCATTAATGCCCCAGAGGAGCAAGATGATGACTTGGATATCTATGCCAAGAAGAAGATGGACCATAACTCCATGTCCAATATGTACAAGGAAATTCCCAATGAAGCTCTTGACACTTTCAAGTTTGGCTCTGTGCATTACCTTCTGTCAGGGCTCCCGACGATCAATTGGATACTAAGGCACACCTTATTGCCTAAGTCTGGAGATCACAAGATGATCAGAGGCCATGCTATCAACTTGCTACATGTGTTTGATGTGCCTCAGAAGTTTAAGGTGATGAGCCTCATAGTGGAAACTATCAAGAGGACTGCAGCAGATCAGAAGAGGAGCTGCGGATATGCCCCTCAAATTCAAGAGCTCATCAACTCCAAGATGGGCACGGGCATATATCTGTTGGACAAGGAACACCTGCCCATCCGTCCAGATTTCGAGGACAATCAAGTTGTCATGACTGAGAACGAGCCATCATCTACCCAAGCATTTGCAAAGAAGGAGAAGGCGAGGAAGGAGAAAGCTGCCAAGATGCCTACTCAAGAGGAGGCATCTGAGTACTTCTTGAAGACCAAACAAGAGCAGCTTGGTTACTTGATTGCATCCACGCTGAGGATTGAGCAAAGTCTGGCCACCCTCACTAAGAATCAGCAGAGCCTAGAGAGGATCATGGAACAGAAGTTCTATGACTTGGATGTCAAGGTAACGGAAGTTCAGTCTGCAGTGGAGCAGCTTCAGGAGGACATGCAGGAGAGGAGAGGCAGGACTACCACTCATACCTTTGCCAGAGTGCCACGAGGCCCGAGGTCATCTGCCGTGCCAGTTTCTGACACCAGAGCCACCACTTCAGCACCAGCTACAGCCTCAGTTCCACCAGCTCCAGCATCTACTTCAGCTCCAACTCCAACGACTACTTCAACATCTACAGAAGCCTTCGTCCTTGGAGTGATCCGGACTCCACCACCACCAGAAGATCAAGCCTGAGCGTCGATCTAGTGCTATGCATTTTCTAGGAACTTTTTGGTAACTTGTTGCCAAAGGGGGAGAAGATGTATAGATCATAGGCTTCAAGAGAGAGAGTGTCGCGCTTCGAGAGAGAGAGTGTTGCTTTTCTCTCTTGCTTTATTTGGTGGTTTTTCGAACTTGTTTGCTTTTGAGTGCCTGAGATACTACGTCATTATTTGTGAGACATTGATGATCATGTGTTTGATCATAAGCTACACTTAATGTTTGCTTAATATTATCATCTTATCTATCTTGTGTGATCATTCACTTTTCTTGGTGATGAGTGCATGTATTTCATTCTTATCATTTTAAGCGCTCCACCAAGATGTATGTGACATGGAAGAGTAACCCATGACTCTAACTCTTTGTGCATTTGCAGTCCAAAGCAAAATTTTAAATATGCACAAATTTAGGGGGAGCTCTTACTTATCACATACTTCTCAAAGCGACGATATATTTCATGCTTATTATCATTTGTCGAAGCTTTTGATCTATATGTTGTCATCAATTACCAAAAAGGGGGAGATTGAAAGTGCAACTATCCCTAGGTGGTTTTGGTAATTCATAACAACATATAGCTCATTGAGCTAATGCTATTCCAAGATGATTATTTCAGGAAAGCTCAATGATTGGCATGGCATGGATGTGAAAGTGGAACCCTCAAAATGCTAAGGACAAAGGATTGGCTCAAGCTCAAAAGCTCAAGACTCTTCATTTTATATTTTAGTGATCCAAGATCACATTGAGTCTTTAGGAAAAGCCAATACTATTAAGGAGGGATGAGGTATTTCTTAATGAGCCTCTTGCTTCATGTGCTTAGTGATATGCTCCAAAACCCTCAACTACTTTCCCATATCCACATATGACCTAAACCCTAAGCCAAACTCGGTCCTACCGATTCTTCCTATCCGGCGCCACCGAGTTTCACTTGTCATTAGCCACTGCCAAACCCTAGCAATTCGGTCCTACCGATAAGGATCTCGGTCTCACCGAGATGGGGTTGCAAACTCTCTGTTTCCCTTTCGTAACTTTTCGGTCCCACCGAAAGAGCGAATCGGTCCCACCGAGATTGCAATGTAAACTCAGTGTTTCCCCTTTGTAACTTTTCGGTCTCACCGAGTTCCACTCGGTCCACCGAAAGAGCAAATCGGTCCCACCGAGTTTGCCTGACCAACTCTCTGGTTAGCTAATTACCAAATTCGGTCTCACCGAGTTTGTGTAATCGGTCTCACCGAGATTACGTTATGCCCAAACCCTAACCATATCGGTCCTACCGAGTTGCATGTCAGTCCCACCGAAAATCTCTAACGGTCACTAGGTTTACATTTTCGGTCCGACCGAGTTTGTTGATTCGGTCCCACCGAGATTGGAAAACTGTGTGTAACGGTTGGATTTTGTGTGGAGGCTATATATACCCCTCCACCTCCTCTTCATTCGCGGAGAGAGCCATCAGAACACACTACACTTCCAACTCATATGTTCTGAGAGAGAACCACCTACTCATGTGTTGAGACCAAGATATTCCATTCCTACCATATGAATCTTGATCTCTAGCCTTCCCAAGTTGCTTTCCACTCAAATCCTTCTTTCCACCAAATCCAAATCCTATGAGAGAGAGTTGAGTGTTGGGGAGACTATCATTTCAAGCACAAGAGCAAGGAGTTCATTACCTACACACCATTTGTTACTTCTTGGAGAGTGGTGTCTCCTAGATTGGCTAGGTGTCACTTGGGAGCCTCCGACAAGATTGTGGAGTTGAACCAAGGAGTTTGTAAGGGCAAGGAGATCGCCTACTTCGTGAAGATCTACCGCTAGTGAGGCAAGTCCTGTGTGGGCGATGGCCATGGTGGGATAGGCAAGGTTGCTTCTTCGTGGACCCTTTGTGGGTGGTTGCTTCTTCGTGGACCCTTCGTGGGTGGAGCCCTGTGTGGACTCGCGCAACCGTTACCCTTGGGTGGAGCCCTGTGTGGACTCGCGCAACCGTTACCCTTCGTGGGTTGAAGTCTCCATCAACGTGGATGTAGGATAGCACCACCTATCCGAACCACGGGAAAAACATCCGTGTCTCCAATAGAGTTTGAATTCTCCAAACCCTTCCCTTTACATTCTTGCAAGTTGCATGCTTTACTTTCCGCTGCCTATATACTCTTTGCATGCTTGCTTGAATTATGTGATGATTGCTTGACTTGTCCTAAATTAGCTAAAATCTGCCAAGAACTAAAACTGGGAAAAGGTTAAGTTTTTATTTGGTCAAGTAGTCTAATCACCCCCCCTCTAGACATACTTTCGATCCTACACCTGCCATTGCCGGATGGCACCGCAGGCAAAGCCCAAGCGGGGCTAGCAGCGACAGGGTTTTTCCTTCCATCGCTATGGCTACGACATGCCAGATCTGCCGAGACGGGAGTAGCGTGTGTGGCGGCGACACTCAAGGGAGGCGGTTGTGGTCCGTGGCATCATCTTGGCTGCTAGAGATGCTCCTCCTATGCGGTGCTGCGGCACTTGACGAATGCATGACAAGGTGCAGCGACTGGCATGAGGTGGTCATGGCAGGCCGACATCGGGTGGCCATGGGTACCGACATGCTCGGTGAACCAGTGTGGGCACACAAGGGGTTTGCCGACACGGATTTGCCGCATGGAGGTCGCGTGGTGGCGCCGGGAGGCGTTGCAACTCTGGAGCAGCCTCATGATGATGGAGCAGGAAGGCATATTTGTCTGTCAGATCTGTTGTCTCCGTCCTCCGGTGGGCTCACGTGATGTGTGTGCCCGTATGGAGCATGGTTGTGGCTGGGAACCGAGGTGTTTCTTGGCCTTGGGTTGACACCTCTGGTCCCTTGTCGGCATGGTACTTGGTAAGGTTTGGTGGTTCATGTTGCATCCATTGGCCCAACTTCCGGTCACGATTGACAGATTTGATAGTTGGTGCTAGTAGGTGGCCGCCACCGACCTCTTCAAGTTGCAGTTGGCTGCTTGGCTTCTTCGGCTGTGAGTTGGCTCAGTGGTGGTGCTTGATGGACTTGCCACGGCGGTGCAGGTTGTGTGTTTGGGAGCTTGGGTGAAGACCCTGTATCTTCCTTGGGCCTATGACTGGTGATGGCGGCGGCAGCGGACGTCGTAGACCTTCTTGGAGGCATCATTGCATTGTTGTCGTCCTCCCGCATGGATCCGGCTTCGGGGAGAACCTTGATCCTGTGCGATTGAACGATGGCGGCGCCTTGGCATCCCCCCTCCTCCCTCTAGCGCTTCGTCCTTGGAGCTCGGCGTAGGCCAGATGGACCAGTGGATGTAGTTGGTGTTGGTGTCGAGGCTTCTGTGGCAACGATGCTGGGGGAGCAATGGTTTTGGTTGAGGTAGTCAGCTCTTCCCTGCCATGTCTGCAGGATTGCCTCAACTGGTTTGTTGTTGCGGAAGTCGAAGCTGCGGCGGCGGGTCCCGGTGTCGTACGATGACGACCAGCATGTGGTTCGTTCGTTGATCTTCTACAGCGTCAGCGGTGCCTAATTCTCCTTCGTAGTACTCCGTCAGAGCCGGAGCAGCATTGTCTGGTGGCAAGTGGTTGAGTGGCATGGATTGTCATACAACTCCACATGCTCTCTATAGTGTGGGTTGAGTCGACGATCGCTTACGACGAAGTCAGAGTCGTCTGCTCAGGATTTAGGTATGACGGTGATGCATGTGTGTTGTCTCGGCAAAGGCCTCTTTGAAATGGTTTGTGCGGGGTATCTTATATGTGCCGCTCGGCGATTATGATAGCTTTCGTCAGATTTTAATTAATTGGGCAATCTGGCTTTTACTCGGCTTTCCATCCTATCATTTCGAGAGAAAAATGTGACGCAACACCTTGCAGCGAGCATCTGACTTTTCGTTTTCTAAATCGGTTTTACTGAAAAACGCGAAATTTATTTACTTTTATTCGTGAAAACGGTAAATAGGAAAAGCCGAAAAAGGAACTAAAAAAACAGCCTGGGATTTAGAGTTGTGTGTGGCCGGTTTGGCTCCTCATTGCGTCGTCATTTTCTTCCTTGGGAGGAACAGGGGAGAGAGATGGGGAAGGAGGCGCTGGACTACGTGCTGGTGCCTCTGGGGCTGGTGCTGATGCTGGGATACCACGCGTGGCTTCTCCTCCGTATCCAGCGTCGCCCTGCGACCACCGTCATCGGCGTCAACGCCATCAACCGCCGCATCTGGGTCCGCCACATCATGGAGGTCCGTCCGCCGTTAACCATGCACCCACCCATTTCCTGCGATCGATCCATCATCGCGTTCACCCTCTACTCGCAGAACCATTGTTTCTCCGGAGTTTTCTTTTACCGATTCACCTTCGAAATTTCGGTTTTTATTTATTCAACTGATCAAGATCGATCGGCGCATGCAGGAGCCGTCCGGGAAGCACGCGGTGCTGGCGGTGCAGACGATCCGGAACAATATCATGGCGTCGACGCTGCTGGCGTCCACGGCCATCACACTCAGCTCGCTCATCGCCGTGCTCATGTCCGGCGGCGGCGGGGGAGAGCCAGGAGCTGGCGGCGGGGACCTCCTCCCGGACGCGCCGCTGGTGGTGGGCGCCACGGGGGAGGCGGCTCTGTCGGCCAAGTTCTTCGCCATCCTCGTCTGCTTCCTGGTGGCCTTCCTCCTCAACGTGCAGTCGATCCGGTACTACAGCCACACCAGCACCCTGGTGAACGTCCCGATCCGAGCACACCGCCTCCGCCGCCCGGGCCTTGCCGTGGACTACGTCACCGGCACGCTCAATCGCGGCAGCTACTTCTGGTCGCTCGGCGTGCGGGCATTCTACTTCTCCTGCCCGGTCTTCCTCTGGCTCTTCGGGCCCATCCCCATGTTCGCCGCCTGCGTCGTCATGGTCTGCGTGCTCTATTTCCTCGACGTGTGCGAGGACTGGGAGGAGGAACAGGGCTTGAGTGGTGGTGATGAGACGTCGGAACGAGGGAAGGATGTAGGAGACACGCAAGTTTAGGTAGGTGGCTAGCTGCAAATGCAAACTGAAGAATTTAATTGGCAGTCAGGTGAACTGATTATAGATGATTAGTGTCCTCTATAAATTACTCCATCCGTTCTGTAATGTAAGACATTTTTTGTCAAAAGGAAATCGTACATTATGGGATGGAGAGAGTATCAGATAACTAATGATGATTTGGTGAACTCTGAATTGTCATTTAAAAAATTAAAAATTTGATGTCAGATTATTAAGCATGGCAAAATTGACATTCCGGATGATAAATTATGTTGTCGTGATTAGTTGTCTTCGATCGGCATATTCAGATTAGTCATGCTTGCTGAAGGAAATTGTCGTGTTCGTGATAACATAATTTGCTATCCCGGACGTTAGATTTGTTATGTTTTAAAATCTGCCTTTGGCGTAATCCGCACAAAATTCGCTTCTCATGCCTCATCTGTCCATGACTGCCGGCACAATGACGACGATCGACAGTGCTGTGGAAGTGGCTCTCGTCGACGCATAAGCACGAGATGGCAGGCCCGGCGTGCGCGACACATGTTCAGCGAGCTCAGATGGCAACGAACGCACGGTGGAGGAGGCGTCCGACGACGAGGCCGAGCCCGCGCCCACACCAGTTTCCGGCTTCACTATGGCGCAGGCCCCAGGCACACTACGAGGCCATCATGGCGTAGGAGAAGCAACCGACGTATCCCACGCCACCGATGCCCGCGTTCTAGACGTTGCAGGAGGAGTAGTGGTACAACCTCCGACCCCTCGAGTATGTCGCCGCGGCCATGGTCACGGAAAAATCCAAGTTTCCTAGATGAGCAATGAGTGTTGTACCAATCCGTGCACAACGCCTATGACATCCGCTGCGAGCGATGGCAGCTTGAAAGTGCAACTAATCCCTAGGTGGTTTTGGAAATTCATAACAACATATAGCTCATTAAACTAATATTCTTTCAAGATGACTATTTCAGAAAGTTCAATGATTGGCATGGCATGGACTAGAGATGTGGACCCCTCAAAATGTTAAGGACAAATATTGGCAAAAGTTGAAGACTCTTCATTTCTATCTTAGTGATCCGAGATCACATTGAGTCCATAAGAAAGCTAATACTATTAAAAGGGGATGAGGTGTTGCTTAATGGTCTACTTGCTCAAAATGCTTAGTGATATACTCCAAAGCCCTCAACCATTTTCTCAAACCCAAATATGTCTTAAACCTAAAATCAAACTCGCTCCACCGATTTGATTCATCCGGCGCCACCGAGTTCACTTGACATAGCCAAAGCCGGAAACTCTAATCAGTTTGGCCTCACCGATAGGGATCTTGATCTCACCGAGATGGGATTGCAAACTCTTTGTTTCCCTTCGTAATGTTTCAGTCTCATCGAAATGAGCGATCGGTCCCACCAAGTTTGCAGTGCAAACTCTCTGTTTCTCTTTCGTAACATTTCGGTATCACCGAAAGGAGCAATCGGTCCCACCGAGTTTGCCTGATCAACTCTCTGTTTGCTTGTTACTGAAATCGGTCTCACCGAGTTGAAGTAATCGGTCAAACCGAGATCAAGTTTTGCCCTAACCCTAGCTCATCGGTCCCACCGAGTTGATCATGCCGATCCCACCGAAAAGTCTAACGTTCACATTTTGAGTTGAATCGGTCTCACCGAGTTCATACATTTGGTCTGACCGAGTTGGCTCTTTTGTGTGTAATAGTTAGATTTTGTGTGGAGGCTATATATACCCCCACCCTCCTCTCTATGTGAGAGAGAGAGAGCCATCAGAACGTGCCTACACTTTCATCTTCATTTTCTAAGAGATACCCACCTACTCATGTATTGAGACCAAGACATTCCAATCCAACCACAAGAATCTTGATCTTAGCCTTCCCTAAGTTGCTTTCCACTCAAATCATCTTTCCATCATAGCCAAATCTGTGAGAGAGAGTTGAGTGTTGGGGAGACTATCATTTGAAGCACAAAAGCAAGGAGTTCATCATCAATACACCATCTATTACCTTTTGGAGAGTGGTCTCTCCTAGATTGGTTAGGTGTCACTTGGGAGCCTCCGTCAAGATTGTGGAGTTGAACCAATAAGTTTGTAAGGGTAAGGAGATCGCCTACTTCATGAAGATCTACCCAAGTGAGGCAAGTCCTTCATGGGCGATGGCCATGGTGGGATAGACAAGGTTGCTTCTTCCTGGACCCTTCGTGGGTGGAGCCCTTCGTGGACTCGCGCAACCGTTACCCTTCGTCGGTTGAAGTCTCCATCAACGTGGATATATGATAGCACCACCTATCGGAACCACGCCAAAAATCTCTGTGTCTACATTGCGTTTGCCTTTCCAAACCCCTCCCTTTACCTTCATATGCAATGTTTTACATTCCGATGCTATACTCTTAGAATTGCATGTGTAGGTTGATTGCTTGACTTGTGCTAAGTTGTTAAAATCTGCCAAGACATAAAACTGGGAAAGGCTAGATTTTTATTTGGTCAAGTAGTCTAATCACCCCCCTCTAGACCTTCGATCCTACAAGTGATATCAGAGCTTTGGTCTCCATTTGTCTTGATTTCCATAACTTTGGTGATCATAGCCTTGGTTTCACAACCTAGGAGAGTATGGCGTCTAGTGAGGGAAATTACCACCGTAGAGGTCCTTATTTTGATGGTACTAATTTTGCTAGTTGGAAGCATAAGATTAAAATGCATATTCTTGGACATAACCCCGCCGTTTGGGCTATTGTGTGTATTGGCTTCCAAGGTGAATTCTTTGATGGAAGAGAACCGAATCATGAAGCAACCGCGGAAGAATTGAAGATGTTGCAATACGATGCTCAAGATTGCGATATCCTCTTCAACGGATTGTGCCCCGAAGAATTCAACAAAATCAGCCGTCTTGAGAATGCAAAGGAAATTTGGGATACTTTGGTTGATATGCACAAAGGTACCGAGTCCGTCAAGGAATCCAAATTGGATGTGCTTCAAAGTCAACTTGACAATTTCAAAGTGAAGGATGGTGAAGGTGTCGCTGAAATGTACTCCAGGCTTGCTCTCATCACAAACGAGATTGCCGGCTTAGGAAGTGAAGAAATGACCAACAGATTCATCATCAAGAAGATCCTAAGAGCCTTGGATAGAAAGTATGATACCATGTGCACATTGATCCAAATGATGCCCAATTACAAGATCTCAAGCCAATGGAAGTCATTGGTAGAATTGTTGCTCATGAGATGTCACTCAAGGATAAGGAAGAGCTTCACAACAAGTCTAGTGGTGCTTACAAAGCTTCATGCAATCCTCCTACATCATCAAATGAGAAACAAGTCTTCAATGAGGAATTGATCCTAATGGTGAAGAACTTTAATTAGTTCTACAAGAGTAGAAACAAAGAAAGAAGTTTCAAGTCAAGGTCCTACAATGACAAAAGATCTTCTAGTCATGATCGCAATCGCTACAATTGTGGAAGACCCGGACACTACTCTAGTGAGTGTACGACTCCCTACAAAAGAAGAGAAGACTCGCCTAAAAGGAGAAGCAAAAGAGAAAAATCACCACCAAGAGAAAGGAGTAGAGATGATCGTTATGAACGAAGATCCTCTCGCAGAAGCAAGGATTCCGAAAGGAAGGACAAGTCATCAAAGAGCTACACAAGACGAAGACATCAAGCTCATGTTGGTGAATGAGTATCCGATTCTGACTCCGACAACCACTCCGAGAGAAGTTATCACTCTGACTCTGAATATACTCAAGATGAAGGTGTTGCCGGTATTGCACTTGTGTCATCCAACTCCTACGACATATTTGATTCACCAAATGAAGTGATTGGAGGATGCTTCATGGATAAAGGCCCCAAGGTATCACACCCCGACTATGTTGATTTCAATAGCGATGAAGATGATTTGCTAGGTGATGATGATTTACTTGTTGACAGCTCTAGTGATGAAAACTATATTAAAATTGCTATTAATCATGCTAATCAAGATAAAATGAATGAAGATGATAAGAAGGAGATTGAGCGTCTAACTAAAGAACTAAACACTCTTAAGTTAGCTCATGAAACTACCTTAGAGGATCATCGAGAGCTTTTAAAGACTCATGAGAAACTACGCTTTGAAAAGCTCAATCTAGAGCAAGAGCATGGGTTCTTAAAGGCAATCAATGATGATCTTCGTAAGAAAAGTTCTTCTTACATTGCCAAGCATTTACTCTTGTCTACTTACATGCCACAAGTAAAATATAGCAACAAGAGCAAGAAAATTTATTTCTCTAGTAGTAACAATAGTCATGTTAAATCCAATATTGTTGCGTCTAGTAGTTCTCTTGATTCCACTATTGATTCTCTTAGCCAAGTTACGCTTGAGCAAGAAAACAACTTATTGAAGGGAATTATAGAGAAAGGTGTTTACAAGAGCCTTGCCAGAAGTAAGCAATTTGAGGAAATTGTACGCAAGCAAGGAAGGCACCGGAAGAATCAAGGTGTTGGTTTTGAACGCAAGTTCAATGCCAATGGAGTTGAGTGGGAAGAAGATCAATACCCCAAGACGAAGTTTGTTCCTCGACAAGAGAAGTATGACTCCACTTCTTTCAAAGGAACACAAGCTCAAGATGATCTTCCACTACAAGACCACAAGCTAAAAGGCAAGGACAAGCTTCAACAGGAGATTGATGCATTTGAATAAGCTCCTAAGGCCTTGGTCAAGTGGGTTCCCAAGACTACATCAAGTTCTATGATAACCCACAAGTATAGGGGATCGCAACAATTTTCGAGGGTAGAGTATTCAACCCAAATTTATAGATTCGACACAACGGGAGCCAAAGAATATTTGAAGGTATTAGCCGCTGAGTTGTCAATTCAACCAGACATGGAGATTAATTATCTACAGCAAAGTGATCAGTAGCAAAGTAGTATGATAGTTTTGATAATAGTAGTAGCAGCAAGGATAATGGTAGCAGTGATGATAGCAGTAGTAACTTAGCAAGAAAAATATAAGGTAAATTCATAGGCATTGGATCGGTGACTTGTTGGATGATATTCATCATGAGACAGTTATAACCTAGGGCGATACGGCACTAGCTCCAGTTCGTCAATATAAATGTAGGCATGTATTCCGTAAATAGTCATGCGTGCTTATGGAAAGAACTTGCATGACAACTTCTGTCCTACCCTTCCGTGGTAGCGGGGTCCATATTGGAAACTAACGGATATTAAGGACTCCTTTTAATAGAGAACCGGAACAAAGCATTAACACATAGTGAATACATGAACTCCTCAAAATGTGGTCATCACCAGGAGTGGTCCCGACTATTGTCACTCCGGGGTTGCCAGATCATAACACGTAGTAGGTGACTATAACTTGTAAGATCAGATCTAGAACATGGATATAATGGTGATAACATAAACGGTTCAGACCTGAAATCATGGCACCCAGGCCCAAAGTGACAAGCATTAAGCATGGCAAAGTCATAGCAACATCAATCTAAGAACATAGTGTATACTAGGGATCAAGCCCTAACTAAACTAACTTCATGATGAATCTCATCCAACTCCTCACCGACCAGCGAGCCTACGAAGGAATTACTCACTCCCAATGGGGAGCATCATGGAATTGGCGATGGAGAAGGGTTGGTGATGACGAAGAACGAAGATCCCCCTCTCCGGAGCCCCAAACGGACAAGAGCTCTGGCCTCCCGATGAAGAACGGGAGGTGACGGCGGCTCCGTCTCATGGACCGCGATAATTCTTTCTCCTTAATTTTTTCTGGAAAAATAGGATTTTATAGCGTCGGTTTTAGGGTCTGCGGGGCCACCAGGTGGGGACAACCCACCTGGGCGCGCCAGGAGAGGGGGCGCGCCCTGGTGGGTTGTGCGCACCCAGGTGCCCCTCTCGGGTGGATCTTGGCTCCAAAAATTCTTATTTATTGCATAAAAATTTCTCGCAAAGTATCGTTCCATTCCGAGAACTTTTATTTCTACACAAAAACAACACCATGGTAGTTCTGCTGAAAACAGCGTCAGGCCGAGGTTAGTTTCATTCAAATCATGCAAATTAGATTCCAAAACAAGAGGAAAATCGTTAGGGAAAGTAGATACGTTGGAGACGTATCAACTCCCCCAAGCTTAAACATTTGCTTGTCCTCAAGCAATTCAGTTGATAAACTGAAAGTGAAAAAGAAAAACTTTTACGAACTCTTTTGCTCTTATTTGCATAAACAGCACCCAGGTTTTCAGCCAACATTATAACTAACCATGCCGACAAGAACTCTTAAAGATTATATTAACTCATATCAATGACATAATCAGCTAGCGAGCAATAATAAGACATCTCAAATGGCAACACGTTGTCAAAACAACCATGATATAATATGACAATAGTGGTATCTCGCTAGCCCTTTCTGGGAATGCAAAACGTAAATGCAGAGCACCTCCAAAGTCCAAGCAGCGACTAAACATTGTAATTCATAGTAGAAAATATCCAGTCACGATGCACCCAACATTAGCTACACACAATGCATAAGTCATGACAGTTGTGCTCTCAGGTTCTAGTGCTTGTTTTAGAAGGTGATGACACAATATAAAAGTAAATAGATAGTCCCTTCGCAGAGGAAAGCAGTGATTTGCAGAGGTGCCAGAGCTCAAGTTTTTAAAACAGAGATAAATGATATTTTGAGACATGCACCCTTCTCATTTACTTCACGACCATCAGTTATCAATATTTTCCATGCTAAACACGCTAGTGGCGGTTCCCAAGCGATAAAAAGTAAAGGTTTTGACTCCATTGGGAGTTTTTGTTTGATTATTTGATAAATTAACCCTTTCTGTGTTTGCAGTTTGGGACTGGGCATCCCTATTACCGCCCTTTTCTCGTGCGATGGTGAGTGAATAAACACTCGACCTGAGAATAACCCTCTTAGCATGGAAGATATCGACCACCTCCTGTCGTTCCATGAATGATCCAGGCACACAAAAAGGATATTTTTTAAGAATTTTTTAGAGGTGACACATGCAAATTTACTTAGGACGGTAGGGTAATACCACATATAGGTAGGTATGGTGGACTCATCTGGAATAACTTTGGGTTCAAGATTTTTGATGTACAAGCAGAATTCCCACTTAGTACAGGCAAAGGCTAGCAATTAGATTGAGAAGCGGCCAGCTAGAGAGCAACAACGATCATGAACATGCATTATGCATAAGTAACATTGGACACTAGCATGAGTAGGATATGATCACCATGAACATAAATAGCATAGAGACTATGTTGATTTTGATTCAACTACATGCATGAACATGTGCCAAGTCAAGCCACTCGAACATTCAAAGGAGGATACCATATCATCATACTACATCACAATCATTTTATTGCAATGTTGATATCCAAGATAAATCATTATCCACTCCCAAATACTTATGCATGGCATGAGAAACTATAATCTCTAATTGTCATTGCAAACATGTTTAATCATAATGGGTTGAATCATGGATACTAGATTAAACATATTTACACAAACAGAACAAGTCGAGTTCATACCAGTTTCTCTCTGCCACGGCCAGTTCATCGAATATCATCATTATTTCCTTTCACTTGCATGACCAAACGATATGAAAATAATAATAGTGCAAGAGTGCCGTGGACTAAGCTGGAATCTGCAAACATTTTATTCAACAAGAGAAGACAAGGTAAAATGTGTCGGATTTCGGGTTCCGGCAAAACCCTTGAGGTTCGAACACTGGGGTGTGCACAAAGATCTCTCCCCCTCTCTAGCTCGCACACTCTATGATCTCACGGCCTAGCTCGACGAACCCAAAGAACACGAGACACAAGATTTATACTGGTTCGGGCCACCGTTGTGGTGTAATACCCTACTCCAGTGTGGTGTGGTGGATTGCCTCTTGGGCTGAGGATGAACAGTTACAAGGGAAGAACAACCTCCTGAGGTGAGGTGTTCTTGTGCTTGGCGAACTTGTGTGGTTGGGGATGGTCTCTCTAGATGAGATTCTCCTCTCGATGAGATGATCCTCCTCTCGATGGTGGTGGCTAGTCCTATTTATAGAGGCCCTGATCCTCTTCCCAAATATTGAGCGGAAAGGGATCCCACAACGGCCAAATTCGAAGGGAGACAACTAGTACAAGCTATCCTGACAAAAGTAGTCTTCGCCTGCCAAAGGCTCTAGTGGTGACGCCGTCTTAGGCTCCATGGTGACCTTCGTCCTGCTGTCCTGCTAGTCTTGGTCTTGTTGCACCGATATGGAAACCTTTGCCTAATGCCTCAGGACTCCTCGCCTGCGCTTGCCTCTTTAGCACCAAAGAGGAAACGAGGACAGTGCACGCGCTGGCGCCCGCCTGGCTCCAATCGTCATGACTTGCGTCATAGGAACCTCGCGAGGTTTCCCTTGCCTTGATCTCTCCACCCCTCGTGAGCCAGCCTGGTGAGGCCGCCCCTGAGGAGGTCTTGTGTCATTTGCCTCACGAGGCTTGGCCCCTCGCGAGGGTCTTGAGTGTTTGTTGGTGAAGATGGGTCGTACGGGGCTGCTGGTGGAGCCACGCCGTGGGCCGCAGGCAGGCAAGTCTGGGAACCCCCGTTCCCAGAATGCCGACAGTAGCCCCCGGGCCCAAGGCGCACTCGGGCTTGGCTTCGAGGTAAAGCCAAAGGGCAAGTGCGGAGCACCGCGGGCCCCAACAGCCTGCGGCCACGGTTGGCATGTGGCGACTGATTGGACGTGGGCGTCTCAGCTTCCACACGCTGCCTCAGCAACTGCCCGACTTGATGAGTCACTGCCGCATGCAGAAAAAGATCATTATTACCTTAGATCATGGAGGCTGGCGGTTGGCCTCCCCTTGGCTATAAATGGGAAGGGGGGCGGAGGCCCCATAATCCATCTCTTCCTTTGCTTCTCCCGCTCATTCTTCTTCCTCGTTCCACTGCTTGCTGGCGCGGTCATGGCGCCGATACGGAGGTTCTCGGCCGCAGAGAAGGGCAAGACTCCCCTCAACGAGCCCGCGGTACTCCCGTTGAAGAAGAGGCGGTCCCATCGTCGTGAGATAGTTGTGAGGCTGGTAGTGTCGCGACCATGGTACGAGCGGCCACCTCCTGGGTATCCATTGCCCTTGTATGCCCAAGCCGAAGATTCCGGAGGGAGGGACGACGAGCGCTGTCGCCCGTGCCAGGGCCATGGTCACCGTGCCACGGTGACGCACGCCGTCACCCCAGGGGTCCATGCTGTGGACTCCTCACAAGAGTTTGTGTTGTGGGCGGTGATGCCTCCGATCACTTGGATTCGCCTCCCGTAGTTCTTCGCCGCCGAGATGCCGCCGAGAGGTCCCCTTGAGCTTTGGCTGCAGCACGCCGACTGCAATGCCCCTGCAACTGGAGCGGAGGTTGAAGTCGTCTCCTCCGGGAGGATCTTCATGACTCGTGGCTGGGGCGAGGTCGCCCGAGTCTGCCATGCGGAAGGCGCCCTCGCCATCCACTTCGAGTACGACGGCGCCTCCACGCTATTCTACAAGGTCTTCGACGAGGAAGGCCGCCGCTTGGAGTGCTGTCCTGAAGGGGGGCGCCGGGATGGCGTAGCGGCTGGCGCCGGGCCTGCCGCCGGCCTCGCCCGCAGCTCCCGAGCTTGTCGAGTGTCCGGAGACAAGTGATGACAGCTATGTTCCCCCGAGCTCTCTCCACGCTCGGAGCAAGGCCACAGCGTCTGGCCGCCGCCGTCGATGATCTGGATGGGGTTGGCGCCGGCCTCCGGAGGCCCACTATTGATAATGGCGTCGGCGCTGTTCGGCGCGCGTAGATAGAGCTCCTAGGAACTTCTTTCTTTTTGTTCCCTGTGAGGAATTAGAACGGACCCCATGGGTGTGTGTAAAGGATCTGTAATGTCTTTTGTTGATATTATACTTTTCATGATAATTTGCGAGTGCATGTCCTGCTGAGGCTCGGTTTCCCCTTTCCAATCCCGCGGCAACTTCGTGCTCTACGCTGACAGGTCTCGGTCCCCAGGCAGGCTGCAGTCGTCGCTGGTATGCGAGGTCGCAATGCCGTGGTCAAGGCCAGGAGGTGAGCGGCCCAAGGTCCAGTAAGAGCTCATGAGGCGCGATGCTCAAGAGGTCCCCTTTAGCGTGCAAGCAGCTACATGAGGATGAGAAAGGGAGGCGACGTTGCCGCAGCAGGGCAGCAAGAGGCGAGGATCTTATGCTATAGTGCTGGGTTGATCCAGGCGCGAGACTTATCTTGGTGTTCTAGAGCTGGTTCCTCATGTTGCGCCAAATTTGGGCATCGACCACTGTTGGGTAGCTAGGTTGGGCCCGTGTGAGCCTCTTCCTCTTCTCCATGCTCTCTTGAGTGCTCTGCGTCCTCAGGTCCCGGCCCTCGAGCAAGCTCAGCCGCCGCTAGTATGCCAGGTCGCGATGCCATGGTTAAGGCTAGGGTTGAGGGCTGGAGAGCCAGTAAGAGCTCCTAAGTCGCAATGCTTAGGATCCCCCCTTTTAACGTGCAAGCGAATTGTATGGGAGAAGAGAGAGAGTCCGCGGTACCACCCGTTGTAGTCCTGAGGAAGTTCCTGCAAGTTAGCGCAAGGAAGGGCACATATCGCCATGGTGATTGTTGGTTCCTCACTGGTACGTGGGAGGGGACTCCCTACTACGGAGAGCCCCCGCGGCATGTACAGCCCCGCCCTGACACGTGGCTTGCTCGGCAAGGCTAGACGAGGTGTGTCTGAGCACTCGTGAGCCAGCGCGGGACTCACGAGGCCCTACCTCAAGGTGGGTTGCGCCTGGTCTTGGTTCTTGATGGCTGTGGCGTTCGTGCAAGATGGTTAGACAACCTGCGCCGAATGAATTTCCTGAGGCTATCCCACGAGAAGGCCAAGAACCAACGATTGCTGGAGGTGACGTGAATGGGGCCAGCCTTCCACACAGAGCTCGACCGTTGGATTTATCGACGCTGCAGGGACGGGCCCGAGCACAGACGCCGTGCCTAGCCTTCTTATGCGAAGGATCCTGAAGAAAGACGATTGGCGCGTGGCTCCCATGGTGGGTGACAATCAAGAAGGTGATAACCATAGATAGATTATGCATGAGAAGCAACTAGCTTAGGTAAATGCGAGAACGCTACATGCCACTGGGTCGGACCGAGTGACCTGGGGATGATGCAGCCCAAGGGGCGCCCCCAGCAGGGTGAACTAAAGATGCAAGCGGATACATGCCGCAGGGACGGACCCACGCGGCCTGGGAATGATGCAGCCCAGAGGGCGCTCCCAGCTGAATGAACTTGGAAAATGTCACCTGGTTTGATTGCTGAAGGGGTGTTGGGGTAGCTGAGGACGCGCGCTGAAGAAGCCGCTCCTCATGAGCCATTGAGACCCTGAGCCTCAGGAGGCTCTGGAGGCTCGGGTGGCCTCCTGAGGACCGTCTCCATCTCTGTCAGGACTGCGTGATGCCTGGCCTCCTGACCCGCCAGGGTGCTCCGCAAGTTGCACTGGAAGGCGGCTGCTACGCTCGGCAGGCCGAACGGCGTGTGAACATAGCTGTGAGGTGAACCCTCACACCGTCCAGCATGCGAAGGCCAGAAGCGCTCCTGAGATGCGGTTCTGTTGAGCCCTGGGATGTTGATGCAGATGCGCAGCTCACCACCCTTGCCTGGGTGGGGAGCAGTGCCAGGTGGGCGGAGGTCGCCGCGTATTGCTCTTGCTTCCTGAAGCTCCTGAGATGCCTTGGTGATGAACTCCCGAGTGGCGGGCGCTCCTCGCCCGGTGTCCTCCTGAGAGAAACGTGCCACTAAACACGCCTCCACGTGGTGCCCGAGCGCCTCCCTCGTGATGTTGGCCAGGTCCGAGGCCCTCCAGAAGAGAGTCCCCGAGCCCTGCCCAAGGAGGGCGCCGGGCACGCCTCCCTATGCGAGGGAGCGAGGCGACCCAGGCGCTGGCGCAGATCCTGAAGTGGCGCCGCTGGAGGTGCCGCTCCCTTGAGGCCCAGTGCGGAGTAGCTGCTTCTTCTTCTTGGGTTTGGCCTCAGGAGGGTACTGCACACCCGCGCTGTCAGGGTCTTCGATTGCTGCAGCTTGGAAGGCGCGCTCGAGAGAGCACACCGCGTCTCTTTCTTCGCAAGGGACTGTAATGATTCTGCCGCTTCCCGGCATCTTGAGGACGTTGTAGCCATGGTGGGTGACTGCCATGAACTTGGCTAGCGCTGGGTACCCAAGGATGGCATTGTACAGTAGGCGGATGTGGGCGACGTCAAAGTCGACGGGCTCGGTGTGGTAGTTGTCACACTGACCAAAGGTGACAGGGAGGCGAACTTGCCCTATCGGGGTGGTAGAGCCGTCAGTCACTCCTGAGAAAGGCTTGGTGGGCTGGAGCTGATCGTATGGCACTTGAAGGCTGTCGAACATCTCGACGGACAGGACACTGAGCCCTGCACCGTCCTCAATGAGAGTCTTGGTGACTTGGACATTGTTGATGATGGGTGAACAGAGCATCGGGAGGACACCAGCGGTTGCCGCGCATTTGAGCTAGTCCTCTGAGCTAAAGGTGATGGCGTACTTGGACCACCTGAGCGGGCGCTTAGCCTCGAGCTTGGGGAAGGTTGCATTCACTTCGCGAGAGAACTGCGTGAAGATGCGTTGGGAGGCTGGGGCCTGAGCGCCACCCAAGATGCAGGCGATGGCGTGCGGCTCCTAGAAGCCCCCATCCCCTTCGTCCTGTTGATGGTCGTCGATCCTCCTTGGTGGCGGCGGCGGAGGGAGACTAGGGTTGCCCTAAGGACGGTTCCCTCCGGCGCCCTCACGACGCTGGTCCTGCCAACGATCCTCGCGAGGCTGGTCGCGCCACTCCTGGCAAGGCCCGCGGTCGTCCAAATGTCCTCCACCTCGTCCACCTCCTCGGCCGTAGCCCCGGTCGTTGTGCTCGGGGCGTCGACCAAAGCGTCCGTCTCGAATGGCCCTGAGCTCTTGACAATCGTTGGTGTTGTGCGTGCGCACGTTGTGGAAAGCGTAGAATGTATGGCTGCCCTTGGACGACTCAGGAAGATCTCATACACGCTTGGTGTCCGGTTCAGCCGCGAGTACGGCCACCCCTTTGCACTTCACGTCCTTGACCTTGGCCTTCTTCTCCTCTGGATCCGCAACGGGGAGCTCGAGGAGGGAGAGGCGCCCCTCCTCAGCTCTTGCACACTTTGTTGCTATGTTGAACAGCTCCAAAGTCGTGCACAGCTCCTCATGGATGGCAAGCTCCTCCTTCATCTTGATGTCGCGGATGCCATCGGAAAACGCTGAGATGATGGCTTCGTCCATCACCTTGGGGATCTTGATACGCGCGCTATTGAAGCGTTGGATGTACTTCTGCAAGGTTTCTCCCGGTTGTTGCTTGACGCGGAGCAGGTCACCGCGACTGGGGGGGCGGTCATGAGTGCCCTGGAAGTTGGCGATGAAGTGGTTGCGCATCTCATGCCAGGAGGAGATCGAGCCTGGGGGCAGGTTCAGGAGCCATGAGTGAGGGAGTCCTGGATTAGGGGGTCTCCGAACAGCCGGACTATCTCCATTGGCCGGACTGTTAGACTATGAAGATACAAGATTGAAGACTTCGTCTCGTGTCCGGATGGGACTCTACTTGGCGTGGAAGGCAAGCTAGGCAATACGTATATGGATATATCCTCCTTTGTAACCGACCTTGTGTAACCCTAACCCTCTCCGGTGTCTATATAAATCGAAGGGTTTTAGTCCGTAGGACAACAATCACAACATACAATCATACCATAGGCTAGCTCTAGGGTTTAGCCTCTCTGATCTCGTGGTAGATCTACTCTTGTAACACCCATATCTTCAATATTAATCAAGCAAGACGTAGGGTTTTACCTCCATCAAGAGGGCCCGAACCTGGGTAAAACTTTGTGTCCCTTGCCTCCTGTTACCGTCCGGCCTAGACGCACAGTTCGGGACCCCCTACCAGAGATCCGCCGGTTTTGACACCAACATTGGTGCTTTCATTGAGAGTTCCTCTGTGTCATCGCCGTTAGGCTTGATGGCTCCTACTATCATCGGTAGCGATGCGGTCCAGGGTGAGACTTTTCCCCCCGGACAGATCTTCGTATTCGGCAGCTTTGCACTGCGGGCTAATTCGCTTGGCCATCTGGAGCAGATTGAAAGCTACGCCCCTGGCCATCAGGTCAGATTTGGAAGTTTGAATTACACGGCCAACATCCATGGGGACTTGATCTTCGACGGATTCGAGCCATAGCCGGGCGCGCCGCACTGTCGCGATGGGTATGACCTAGCTCTACCACCGGACGGTACCCCAGAGGCCGCGCCTGCATCAGCTCCGACCCTTAGCTCGGAGCCAGCTGCGCCAATCGAGGACAGGTGGCTAGACACCGCCTCAGGGGCTGCAGTCTCGACGGTGATCGAGCCAGACACCAGCATAATCCTCTGTGCAGCCCGTGACTCCAAGGTGCCGGACTCTCTTCCGGACCCCGAACCATCCGCGCCCCCGCCAATGGAATCCGATTGGGCGCCGATCATGGAATTCACCGCCGTGGATATCTTTCAGCACTCGCCCTTCGGCGACATTCTGAATTCACTAAGGTCTCTCTCTTTGTCAGGAGAGTCCTGGCCGGATTATGGCCAACAAGATTGGGATGCCGACGACAAAGAAATTCGACGCCCACTCACCACCCACTTTGTAGCCACTGTCATTGATTTAACCGACATGCTTGACTTCGACCGCGAAGAAATCGACGGTATGGACGATGATGTAGGAGACGAACATGAACCAGAACCTATAGGGCACTGGAAAGCCACCTCGTCGTATGACATATACATGGTGGATACACCCAATGAAGGCAACGGCGACGAGATAGCGGAGGATGACCCCTCCAAGAAGCAACCCAAGCGCCGACGTCAGTGGCGCCGCTCTAAGTCCCGCCAAAGAAAAAGTGGTGATACCGGCACAGGAGATAATAACACTCTGGATAGCGCTGAAGACAACAACAATCCCCTCTAGCAAGATTTAGAGCAGGAGGATGAAGGAGCCAGCTCTCCCGAGAGGGCGGCTGGCGGAGAGGAGGAGGATGACAATTACATGCCCCCCTCCAAAGACGAGGCAAGCCTCGGCGACGATGAATTCGCCGTACCAGAGGATCCTGTCGAACAAGAGCGCTTCAAGCACAGGCTTATGGCCACGGCAAATAGCCTGACGAAAAAACAGCAGCAGCTTCAAGCTGATCAAGACCTGCTAGCTGACAAATGGACCGAAGTCATCGCGGCCGAGGAATATAAACTCGAGCGTTCCTCCAAGAGTTACCCAAGGCGCAGGTTACTACCCCGACTGGAGGAAGAAGCGTATGATACGGCTGATCGGCCACCTCGTGGCCGCGATAGAGAGGCATTCCAGCCAAAAGCTCAGCCTCCACCCCAACACCATCCAAATAAAAAGGCATGGGGACATACGCCAGACCTGCGAGACATATTGGAGGACAAAGCAAAGCATTCAAGATCGATCTACGGATCACGAGGGCCCACCACTCTACGAGACGGTAAACGTCACGCCGGATACAGTAAAAGCAAATCCGGCCGGGCCGAACACAGCGGGCAGGACCCATACGAGCTGCGTCACGATATAGCCCAATACAGAGGCGCCGCACACCCCTTATGCTTCATAGACGAAGTAATGGAACATCAATTCCCAGAAGGTTTCAAACTTGTAAACATTGAATCATATGACGGCACAACAGATCCCGCAGTATGGATTGAGGACTTCCTCCTCCACATCCACATGGCCCGCGGTGATGACTTACATGCCATCAAGTGCCTCCCACTAAAACTCAAAGGACCAGCGCGGCATTGTCTTAATAGCTTGCCAGCAGACTCCATTAACTGTTGGGAAGATCTGGAGGCCGCATTCCTCGATAACTTTCAGGGCACTTATGTGCGACCACCAGACGTCGATGACTTGAGCCACATAATTCAGCAGCCAGAAGAGTCGGCTAGGCAATTCTGGACTCGGATCCTTACAAAGAAAAATCAAATCGTTGACTGTTCGGATGCAGAGGCCTTAGCGGCTTTCAAGCACAACATCCGAGACGAGTGGCTAGCCCGGCACCTTGGTCTGGAAAAGCCGAAATCTATGGCAGCTCTCACGACACTCATGACCCGCTTCTGTGCGGGAGAAGACAGCTGGTTGGCTCGCAGTAATAACATATCAAAGAACCATGGTACCTCCGATACCAAGGACGGCAATAGCAGGTCATGTTGCAACAAGCATAAGCGCCGCATTAACAATGAAAGTACTAAGGATACGGCAGTCAATGCCGGATTCAAAGGCTCTAAACCCGGTCAGCGGAAAAAGCCGTTCAAACAAAGTACGCCGGGTCCGTCTAGCTTGGATCGTATACTCAATCGCTCGTGTCAAATACACGGCACCCCAGACAAGCCAGCCAATCACACCAACAGGGATTGTTGGGTGTTCAAGCAGGCCGACAAGTTAATTTGCCGAAAACAAGGACAGGGGGCCGCATAGCGATGACGAGGAAGAACCCCGGCAGCCGCACACTGGAGGACAGAAGAAGTTTCCCCCGCAAGTGCGGACGGTGAACATGATATACGCAACCCACATCCCCAAGAGGGAGCGGAAGCGTGCGCTTAGGGACGTATATGCATTGGAGCCAGTCGCCCCAAAGTTCAACCCTTGGTCCTCCTGTCCGATCACCTTCGATCGCAGGGACCACCCCACTAGTATCCTTCATGGCGGATTCGCCGCACTAGTCTTAGACCCAATCATCGACGGATTTCACCTCACTAGAGTCCTTATGGATGGCGGCAGCAGCCTGAACCTGCTTTATCAGGACACAATGCGCAAAATGGGTATAGACCCCTTAAGGATCAAACCCAAAAAAACGACATTTAAAGGCGTCATTCCAGGCGTAGAGGCCCACTGCACAGGCTCAATTACACTGGAAGTGGTCTTCGGATCCCCGGAAAACTTCCGAAGCAAAGAGTTAATCTTTGATATATTCCCGTTCCGCAGTGGTTATCACGCGCTGCTCGGACGAACCGCATTTGCTAGATTCAATGCGGTACCACATTATGCATACCTCAAGCTCAAGATGCCAGGACCTCGCGGAGTTATCACAGTCAATGGAAACATAGAGCGCTCTCTCCGAACAGAGGAGCACACCGCGGCCCTTGCAGCAGAGGCGCAAAGCAGCCTCTCAAGGCAATCTACCAGTTCGGCGTTTCAAAGCCCGGACACCTTCAAGCGCGCTCAGGGCAATCGGCAGACAGACCGCCTGGCGCGATCTGAGCTCGCGTAGCAATACGGCGGCCACGCCAATCCCAGCCCAACGGCGTTATTCGTGACGTGCGTACATAATTACGCATTAAAAATACCATGGGCACAGGTGGGGAGGGGGGGCACAACTGCGGCACGCCCCAAAACGCGGCCTAAACCGCACTAGGGGCTTCCCGTTTGGTTATTTTTCTTTTTCTTTCAGGACTTTAATCTCTGGAAACACCGTCCGACAGCTCTATTGCCGCACACATGATACAGCAACCAGGGCAGCAGACAACTACGTTATATAACGGAATCCCCAGGTTGATTACAGATTTCATATCATTCCTCAGCTCGCCCTTGGAAGGGACATAGTCCTACTCTTTTGCTTATTGCACTATCTGTATCACTCTGCTGTAATGCAATTTTTTAATAAACAATGCATGACATTACGACTATTATTGCATTCTTGTTATATATATGGTACGGCCAAAGCACCAGGGGCTTATGTACCCACAGTATGGTTGAAAAGTCCGAACACTTTCACAAGTGCGGCACCCCGAACTTATAGAATTATATGCATCAGCTCCGAATCATGTCTTTGGTCAAATGTTGGGTTTGCCCGGCTCCTATGTTTTGGTACCTTATGTTCCGCTCTATCGGCTAAGGTAGCGCTAGGAGAACTACTGCGATTTGTGCCCCGGTTCTGTCGGGCTGAGCACCTCAGTAGAGAAAGCTAAAACTGACTGTCATGATAAGGCGAGAGACTGGTCGCTGTTCCGTGAGGTTTTTCGAGTCCCTAAAGACTTATGTCGCTTAGGGCGAGGGGCCGGCTCTGTCCGGCTTATAGGCGTGTATCGCGCCCCGAATTCGGCCTTCCGAATACCACGGGCTTCGCCGAAATTTAAAATTATAGAATTCTATGGCTAAGTGAGAGTGATAAAGCATTATTAGTTCGGTTGCCTTGTTCGTTGTGCTGAGCACCTCCCTCGAAGGACCCAAACATGGGAACAAGAGTGCTCAGGTTTATCCCGAACACCCCAGCACTCGTGGTATGGGGGCAGAAGCCGAGGACTAGCCATCTCTCAGATTGGATAAACAGCCAAACAGAAGGTAATATTTTAAATTCACACAAGCGTTGCATAGCGCATATGAAACAAGTTTTCATCACACATGATAAAAACGAGCAAGTCTCATTCAAATATTACATTTTGTGAACACTCATCCGCGATAAGACGGGCGCCCGGCAGAACACCCTCGTAGTACATCTCAGGGTGGCGGTGCTGCTTGCCCTCCGGCGGCCCCTCCTTGATCAGCTTCACGGCGTCTAGCTTGACCCACTGTGTTTTGACACGGGCGAAAGCCCGGCGTGCTCCTTCAATGCAGACGGATCACTTGACGACCTCCAGCCATGGGTAGGCATCCACAAGCCGCCTCACCTGGCCGAAGAAGCTATTCGGAAGGGCGTCGCTAGGCCACAGCCGGACTATGAGGCCCTTCATGGCCTGATCGGCCGCCTTATGTAGCTCGACCATCTGCTTCAGCTGGTCGCTCATTGGCACCGGATGTTCGGCCTCAGTATACTAAGACCAAAACAGCTTCTCTGTCGAGCTTCCATCCTCGCCCTGGTAAAATTGTGCGGCATCGGACACACTGCGGGGCTGTCATTTTGCAATCGCATCCTTTTTATATACATAGATGGGGTATTACTTACCTTCGTTCTCCTCGAGCTGCCTCTTGACAAGGCCGAGCTCTTTCTTGGACCCATCGAGGTCCTGCTTCAGTACGACGACCTCCGCAGTTAGTGCGGCGGACGCCAGCAGAGAAGCCTGCATATGCATATTGACATACTTATATTAGACTCCTGCGATATTATTTGATCCTCTGTTCGGGTTTTCTTTGCGAACACCAAACAAAGCATCAGGGGCTACTATCTATGCGGTAATAATTCTACTACATTTTAAAACACTTACCTCGAAGCCTGTTAGAAGGCTAGTACAGGCTTCAGTCAATCCGCTCTTGGTGGACTGAACCTTCTGGATCACAGCACTCATGATAGTGCGGTGCTCCTCCTCCTCGATGGAAGCGCTGCGAAGCGCTTCCAACATAGTGTCCGGCGCATCTGGATGGACAGAGGTCACCGACACATGCGTTTGACCCCCCTTAGAAGGGGATCGTCTGCCCGAGCTTGGAACCGTTGGAGGGTCCGGCGCGGTGTTCGGCTGAGGGCCGAACTCGGAGCTCTCGGGGACCCCGTCCCCTCGGCTCCCGGAGTCCGGAAGGTCGCCTTGAGGCGCCTCCGGGACTGTCCCCCTCGATCCGGTGCCTCTTGAGACAGCACCTCGGCGTCGTCGGCTAGATGAGGGGAGGTGGCGGTCGGGACTGGATCGCTATCCATGTCCGACGAGCCCAGGGAGCCGTCCGAGGATACCTCGATATTGGCTCGGGGTGGCCTGCACAATTGAGTTCGGCGTTAGGGAAAGCAACGCGACAAAGGAATCCTATGGGTTACTTTGGTCTCCGAATACTTATGATCTCCCCTGGGGCTTGGCCTGCGCAACCACTCGTCTTCACTTTCGTCGGCGGTGGTGGAGCTATCCGGAAGGAGCGTCCTTCCCTTCTTGGACCCTCCGGCATCCCCAGTTGGGGCGGCCTTCCTTTTCTTGTCTTCCCCAGTCGGTGGGGGAGCCTCTTCTTCCTCTTCCTCGTCTTCGGGGGAAGAGTGCGCCGTAGAGTCATCGGACGGTGAGTCCGACGACGCCTGGCGTCGGGAACTCTTCCGAGCTCCCTTGGCCTTCTTGGTCTTCTCCAGCACCTTGTAAGGGGCCGGAGTCAACATCTTCGCCAGAAGGACGTCTGCAGGGCCTTCGGGCAAGGGAGCCGGACAGTCGATTTGTCCGGCCATCTTCTGCCAGTCCTGTTAACGGCACGGGAGTTTAGATCCCGCATAGAGCCAATCTATATAGAAAACAAATATACTGTAAAAGGTAAAACAACTTACCGCACTGGCGTGGTGCTTCGCGCTGAATCCGCGATCCTCGGTAAAGGGGGGAGGGACCTCGGCACTCTTGAACAACACCCTCCAGGCATCTTCATGAGTCATATCGAAGAGCCTGTTCAGAGTTCGGTGCTGCGCCGGATTGAATTCCCACAAGGTAAACTCCCGTTGTTGGCACAGGAGTATCCGGCGGACGAGCATAACCTGGACTATGTTGACAAGCTTGAGCTTCTTGTCCACCATGTTCTGAATACATGACTGGAGTCCGGTCAGCTCTTTTGAATTACCCCAGGACAGGCCCTTCTCTTTCCAGGAGGTGAGCCGCATGGGGATGCCAGATCGGAACTCGGGGGCCGCTACCCATGCGGGGTCACGCGACTCGGTGATATAGAACCACCCCGATTGCCACCCCTTTATGGTATCCACGAAGGTGCCCTCGAGCCATGTGATGTTGGGCATCTTGCCCACCATGGCGCCTCCGCACTCCGCCTGGCGGCAGCTCACTACCTTCGGCTTGAAATTGAAGGTCTTCAGCCATAAGCCGAAGTGGGGCTTGATGCGGAGGAAGGCTTCACACATGACGATAAATGCCGAGATGTTGAGGATGAAGTTCAGGGCCAGATCGTGGAAATCCAGGCCATAATAAACATGAGCCCCCGGACGAAGGGATGGAGAGGGAATCCTAGTCCGCGGAGGAAATGGGTGAGGAATACCACCCTCTCATGGGGCTCGGGGGTGGGGATGAGTTGTCCCTCATCTGGGAGCCGGTGCGCGATGTCTTCGGGAAGGTATCCGGCTCTCCTCAGTTTCTTGACGTCTCCCTCCGTGACGGAGGAGACCATCCACTTGCCTCCCGCTCCGGACATGGTTGGAGAAGGTTGAGATGGAAGTGAGAGCTTGGGCGCTAGAGCTCGAGTGTGCGGGAGCGGATGAGCAGAGGAGGAAGAAGGCGTGGATAGAAAGGTGAATCCTTATCCCTTTATATGGGCGGACAAAATTAAGCGTCCCCACTTGCCTGGTAAAACTCGCTTATCCCCCAAGAGCCGCAATTGATGGCGCGGTTGGGTTACCCATGCCCGTATTGATGAAAATCCCGTAATAAGGGGACACGATCTCTGCTTTGACAAGACGTGTCGAAAAACTGCCTCGCGTTATGTGCGGGGCTGGTTAAAAGAAACGGTTCGAATAATCACTGGGCCATGACGTAACGTCGTGTTGCTAAAATAAGCTAGCAAATTAGATCTACGAAAACAGTATTCTCTCTACGGTGGAATGTGGAACTTATTTTGCAGGGCCGGACACTATCCTCGTATTCAAATTCTTCTGTGATGTATTCGGAGAAGGAACCCGCCTTGCAATGCCGAAGACAACTGCGCGCTGGACTCATCGTCATTGAAGCCTGGTTCAGGGGCTACTGAGGGAGTCCTGGATTAGGGGGTCTCCGGACAGCCGGACTATCTCCATTGGTCGGACTGTTAGACTATGAAGATACAAGATTGAAGACTTCGTCTCGTGTCTGGATGGGACTCTACTTGGCGTGGAAGGCAAGCTAGGCAATACGTATATGGATATCTCCTCCTTTGTAACTGACCTTGTGTAACCCTAACCCTCTCCGGTGTCTATATAAACCGAAGGGTTTTAGTCCGTAGGACAACAATCACAACATACAATCATACCATAGGCTAGCTTCTAGGGTTTAGCCTCTCTAATCTCGTGGTAGATCTACTCTTGTAACACCCATATCTTCAATATTAATCAAGCAGGACGTAGGGTTTTACCTCCATCAAGAGGGCCAAACCTGGGTAAAACCTCGTGTCTCTTGCCTCCTGTTACCACCTAGACGCACAGTTCGGGACCCTCTACCCGAGATCCGCCGGTTTTGACACTGACAATGAGCGAGCACTGTCCTTGAGAGACATGGGAAACCAGTTCGCCATGACCTTTTCATCGCCGTTGGCCGCCTCGATGCTCAGCTCGTAGAGCTGCAGGAACTCCGCAGGGTCGGGGGTGCCGTCATGGCGAGGAGGCAGATCTGGCTTGAACTTTCCCGGCCAGACGATGCCACGCAGCTTGGGAGTGAAGGCATGACAACCTGCCGTGGCCACCGGGTCCCGTTGCGGAGGCGGAGCTTGATCTTGGCGTCCTTGCGCCGCCAAAGCAAGCGGCGCATGGCCATGCCGCAGCAAGCGATCCTGACGTAGTGGTGTTGGGAGCGGTGGAGCGTTTTCTTATGGACGGGGAACCTCCTGGCAACTTCTTTCTTCGTGTGCGGGCACACGACACGGTGGATCACGCCACTGGGCCACGCATCTTGGAGCGAGGATGCTGTCTTGACGTGGGGGAGGTTGAGGCGCTCCATGAGCCGCCCACCTCGGCGTGAGGGCGCCATCTTGGTGCTGAGGGGGCGGAGGCGCTCCGTGAGCCACATCGCCCGCAGCGGGGGCGGGCGAGGCAGCAAGAGGGATGGTGTAGGAGAGCCCACCGTGGCGCTAAGGAGCTCGGCGATGCAGTCCAACTAGTCCTCGTAGAGGTCGTCGACCGGGCGGTAGCGCAGGAGCTCGCGTGCCATGAGCAGCGCGGCCTGCGCGTCTGTGGGGGTGCGGCGAGCGTGAGACGATGAGACAGCCGGAGTCGGCGACGGGGTGGCGGTGCGGCCGTCATGGCGCACGGAGGGGTGCAGTGAAGAGGCTTGCTGCTTGTTTGCCATCGAGCCGGTGGCGGCATTGGTGGCGGGTGATGGAGAACGATGGGTAGGTCCGCCGACAGGGGCTGTCTGAGCGACATGGGTGGCGAGAGCGGCCCGGCGCATAGTGCAGACCCGGCGAGCGTTGGCCATGAACTTGGTGGAGTGGCGAAGCGCGGATCGACGAAGAGGAAAGCTTAAGCGCACCCCTACCTGGTGCTCCAAATGTCAGATTTAGGGTTCCGGCAAAACCCTTGAGGTTCGAACACTGGGGTGCGCACAAAGATCACACTCTATGATCTCACGGCCTAGCTCGACGAACCCAAAGAACACGAGACACAAGATTTATACTGGTTCGGGCCACCATTGTGGTGTAATACCCTACTCCAGTGTGGTCTGGTGGATTGCCTCTTGGGCTGAGGATGAACAGTTATAAGGGAAGAACAGCCTCCTGAGGTGAGGTGTTCTTGTGCTTGGCGAATGTAACACCCTCGATGCAACTATATCTCCCACATGTCGAGGCACGACTTAGAGGCATATCGCATTGAAGCCATATGTCGCAAGTTAGGCAATCTTCACAACATCCCATGTAATATAGATAATAAAAGGGGAGATAACATAGTTGGCTTACACTCGCCACATCAATCAAGTACATAAATAACATTACATCAACCAAACACTCATGGCCCGACTACGGCGCCAAAATAAAATATAACCCAACAAGCCACACGGTCCCGATCACCCCCAACAGGGTACCACTACTGATCATCAGGAAAAGAAACATAGTATCGTTGAGAGTCCTCGTCGAACTCCTAGTTGAGCTCAAGCGCGTCACCTGCAGCGGAATCCTCAGGCCCTGCATCTGGTGTAATAGTAATCTGTGAGCCACAGGGACTCAGCAATCTCGCACCCTCGCGATCAAGACTATTTAAGCTTATAGGTAAAGGCAAGGTAAGTATGTGGAGCTGCGGCAAGCGACTAGCATATATGGTGGCTATCCTGTTCGCAAAAGAGAGCGAGAAGAGGAGGCGAAGCGCGAGCGAGAAACTAGAGAGCAAATACTGCGGCAAACATTACTCCAACACCGTGTCCACTTCCAGGACTCCACCGAGAAGAGGCCATCACGGTAACACACACTATTGATTCATTTTAATTAAGTTAAGGTTCAAGTTATCTATAACCGGACATTAACAAATTCCCATCTGCCCATAACCGCGGGCACGGCTTTCGAAAGTTCAAATCCCTGCAGGGGAGTCCCAACTTAGCCCATGACAAGCTCTCACGGTCAACGAAGGAATAGACCTCCTCCCAAGACGTTCCGATCAGACTCGGTATCTCGGTTCTTCAAGACACTTCGACAGGTTAAAACAAGACCAGCAACACCGCCCGAATGTGCCGACAAATCCCGATAGGAGCTGCACATATCTCGTTCTCAGGGCACACTCAGATTGTCCAATCTCAAACCAACTATCCGTGGAAGAAGAACTAGAGCTACAAGAATTCCCACCTATGAAACTCCCGAACCTTTCCGGTTATGCAATCGGGTGTTGGGGATACAGGGGAAGCATAATATCTCACCCAAATCTAGCAAATCCTACATCCAGCTGTATCCATCCTTCAACACATAACCAAGAAAAACTTCGGAAACCATCTACCTCAACCTTCGAAAAGCATCCGTTATACAAGTTATGGTGATACTCCCGAACTCCCGCCCTAGTACTGGGTGGCGTCGAGGTTATCTCACCAACGAACTGCATAAAAGAGATTTTCGATGTCAGTGTACTAAACTCAGGTATTCCAGAACTGCAACGATAAAATTATGACGACAACACCTCAGAGCTCAACTCCCTGGGACACTTCCACAAAACCCCTGACAGGAGGCACCAAGACAATGTTCTCGTCATAAAACCATCGGAACGATTCCAAGATACCCGCGTGATCCTAAAAAAAAATTTAGTGAAATTTGAGAAGAGAAGAGTCAAAACTCTACGTCAGGATGCCTTACCAGAGCGATGAGGAGACTGGGAAGTAAAAAGAATTCCTAAACTCTCCGATATATAATTCCTAAATGACTCAAATCATTTTTCTAGACACAACTCGGCCGCTAAAAACGATCAAGCAATGGGGCTCCTAAGGTCGGGGAAGGCTCTGATTACCAACTTGTAACACCCTCGATGCGCTATATCTCCCACGTGTCGAGGCACGACTTAGAGGCATAATCGCATTGAAGGCATATGTCGCAAGTTAGGCAATCTTCACAACATCCCATGTAATATAGATAATAAAAGGGGAGATAACATAGTTGGCTTACACTCGCCACATCAATCAAGTACATAAATAACATTACATCAACCAAACACTCATGGCCCGACTACGGCACCAAAATAAAAGATAACCCAACAAGCGACACGGTCCCGATCACCCCCAACAGGGCACCACTACTGATCATCAGGAAAAGAAACATAGTATCGTTGAGAGTCCTCATCAAACTTGCACTTGAGCTCAAGCGCGTCACCTGGAGTGGAATCCTCAGGACCTGCATCTGGTGTAATAGTAATCTGTGAGCCACAGGGAGTCAGCAATCTCGCACCCTCACGATCAAGACTATTTAAGCTTATAGGTAAAGGCAAGGTAAGTATGTGGAGCTGCGGCAAGCGACTAGCATATATGGTGGCTATCCTGTTCGCAAAAGAGAGCGAGAAGAGGAGGCAAAGCGCGAGCGAGAAACTAGAGAGCAAATCCTGTGGCAAACATTACTCCAACACCGTGTCCACTTCCCGGACTCTGCCAAGAAGAGGCCATCACGGTAACACACACTGTTGATTCATTTTAATTAAGTTAAGGTTCAAGTTATGTACAACCGGACATTAACAAATTCCCATCTGCCCATAACCGCGTGCACGGCTTTTGAAAGTTCAAATCCCTGCAGGGGAGTACCAACTTAGCCCATGACAAGCTCTCAAGGTCAACGAAGGAATAGACCTCCTCCCAAGACGTTCCGGTCAGACTCGGTATCTCGGTTCTTCAAGACACTTCGACAGGTTAAAACAAGACCAGCAACACCGCCCGAATGTGCCAACAAATCCCGATAGGAGCTGCACATATCTCGTTCTCAGGGCACACTCAGATTTTCCAAACTTCCGGTAGGCCAGCCCTGAGTTTCCCCTGGTGGCCACCGGCGGCTGACAGTTCGGACCAACACTCAGAGGAGCACTGGCCCAGGGGGGTTAAAATAATGATGACCCTCAGGCTCCGGAAACCCAAGGGAAAAAGGGGCTAGGTGGCAAATGGTAAAACCAAGGTTGGGCATTGCTGGAAAAGCTTTAATCAAGGTGAACTATCAAGGGGTTCCCATTATAACCCAACCGCGTAAGGAACGCAAAATCCGGGAACATAACACCGATATGACGGAAACTAAGGCGGCAAGAGTGGAACAAAACACTAGACGAGAGGCCGAGCCTTCCACCCTTTATCAAGTATATAGATGCATCAAGATAACATGGCAATATAATGATATCCCAACAAGTAAATAAATGTTCCAACAAGGAACGGCCTCCAATCTTCACCTGCAACTAACAATGCTATAAGAGGGGCTGAGCAAAGCGGTAACATAGCCAATCAACGGTTTGCTAGGTCATGGTGGGTTAGAGGTTTGACATGGAAATTTGGGAGGCTTGAAAGCAAGTGGTAGGCATCGTAGCATTGGCATAGCAAAAGAGCGAGCAATCTAGCATAGCAAAGATAGTAGTGATTTCGAGGGTACGATCATCTTGCCTGCAAAGTTGTCAGAGTTGACTGGATCCTCGAAAGCAAACTCAACGGGCTCCTCGTTAGCGAACTCGTCTCCCGGCTCTACCCAAACAAGACAAACAAACAAACGGAACACAATCAACCACGTGCAAGGCTCAAACAATATGATGCAAGGATGGAATGCTATGCGGGATGCGATGCGGGATGCATATGCAAGATGTGACAAGGAATGCATGAAACTGGCCTCAACTTGGAAATACAAGTGTGCCACTGGAAAT
The DNA here is from genome assembly GCF_003073215.2 of Triticum urartu. Taxonomy (NCBI): domain Eukaryota; kingdom Viridiplantae; phylum Streptophyta; class Magnoliopsida; order Poales; family Poaceae; genus Triticum; species Triticum urartu. The sequence goes on from NC_053028.1 coordinate 412,377,479, forward strand.
ATGAGATGAAATCGCTTGAAAACGATATAAAGAACGCCGGAATTGGAGTTACGGTTTGGAAATGGCAAGCAATTCAAATATGGCCACGTTCTGCGATTTACAGCAAGTAGCCATCTAAATGCAAAGAGATGAACAAGCTACAGCACCCAAACATGACAACAAAATACATGGCAGGGATGCATTCAAGATTCTTAACAGAAGTCTAGCACTGAGCTACGGTCAATTCATCAATTAACAGGTTCAAACAAGCATGGCAAAAATGCATATGGTAAACAGATCTCAGACTCGGTGAAATTAACACTTGTCTGGAATTTCAGATCAGGTAGCACTCTTCAGAGCAGCAAAACTACATGCTACAGGATCTGAACATGGCAAAGTAGAGCATGGCATGGAGCTACTCAAAGAGCTTAACAGAAGTCCCTTAGTGACCTTGAGCCAAAAGGGATCAGAAAATACAATTGCAAGCATGTGAACATGGAAAAAACATAATCAGTTCTCAAACTCAGTGAAAACTGGAGCATGCTGAAAACAGATATCAAGTAGGCATGTTTACGAGCTCGATGCACTCACTACGGAGCAAGTCATGATAATCTAAGCATATACCCATCAAGAATACACAAAATGCAAGCTAGACATGGCAAGAACAATAGCATAGCATGCACGGATCAACTACAACATCATCAGCAAAATCGCTAACAAGTAGACAATCTGCCCAGATTCACGAAGTAGCAAAAGTAGAGCTCGATTGACTCAAGCTAGGGTGCTCCATAATTGTAACCAAAGACATGGATGGATAGAGCACTACAAGATTAACAAAACACCCTTACTGATCATCCTCAAAAGAGGCAGGGATCACTAGGAAACAACATGAACATATGGCCATATGAAATAAACAGGTCAAGGACTAAGTGGAAATGCTAAGTCCCTGAAATCAGGTTTACCAAGTGCCTCACTTTGTAAGCTTGTGATAGTCACCACACACATCACAAAAGTACATGGGTTGCAACTCTGGAAAGATGGAAAAACCCTCAACAAAACATATGTAGAGCTCAAGGGCATATCATGCACACAATAATCATGGCAAAAATGACAAATATCTAAATGGAGCAGCAGATCTGACAATTATCTCAAGTAGCCCTCTTCTAACAGCATTTCGGGCATCAAGATGAACTCAAATGAAAATGATGCAATGGAATGAAATGATGTGCTCTCTGAGACGAACAGTTTGATATGCTAAATGCCAAAAATGGAGTTACGGATGCAAAGTTGTAGCATGATGAACAAGGCAACATGAACTAGGGTTTCGGGCAAAAAGTCAACCCTCGAGATTTTAGATCTCAGATCTGGCACGTTTTATGAGGATGGCCGGATTTCTTGGAGCTCGCCGGAGACTTCGCCGGACTTGCCGAGAAGAGGAGGAGGAGGCCGGGGCGTGGTCGAGGAGGAGGAGGCCGGACGGACGGAGGCGGTTGGCGGCGGGACGGCGCGCTCGCCGGCGCGGGACGGCGACGAGGCGGCGGCCGACGGGCGAGGCGGCGCGACGGCCGGCGTCGAGTGGCGGGGTGGCTGGCGTCGGCGGCCGGAGTGGCCGGGCGCGGGGAAGACGCGGGCGGCGCCGGCTGGGGCGGCTCGGCCCAGTCGGGCGGCGGGAGGGCCGGCCACGGGCCTTGCGGGCCCGCGCGGCGCGGCAAAGTGGGCGCCGGGCGGCGGCCAACGGGAGAGGGCCACGTGGCAGCGGAGGGGCGGACCGGACGTGTCCGTCGGTGGCGGCTTTGTTCGGCGGCGGCGGGTGGAGATGGATCTGAGGTTAGGGATGGAGGGGATCCGGGATTTTTAGGAGGGGTTCTTTATATAGGCATAGAGGGAGCTAGGAGAGTCCAAATGAGGTGCGGTTTTCGGCCACGCGATCATGATCGAACGCTCTAGATGATGGAGAAGGTTTTGGTTGGTTTTGGTCCAAATTGGAGGGGTGTTGGGCTGCAACACACACGAGGCCTTTTCGGTCCCTCGGTTAACCGTTGGAGTATCAAACGAAGTCCAAATGGTACGAAACTTGACAGGCGGTCTACCGGTAGTAAACCAAGGCCGCTTGGCAAGTCTCGGTCCACTCCGGAAATGTTTAATCCTCACACACGAAAGAAAGGTAGAAATGACCACCGGAGGAGAACGAAGCGCCGGAATGCAAAACGGACAACGGGGAAAATGCTCGAATGCATGAGATGAACACGTATGCAAATGCAATGCACATGATGACATGATATGAGATGCATGACAACGATAACAACACACGGAGACAAAGACCCGGACTCGAGAAAATAAAATAACTTAACACCGGAAATGGCAAGAGTTAGAGTACAAATTGGGTAAGTCACATCCGGGGTGTTACAACACTCCACCACTACGAAAGGATCTCGTCCCGAGATCTAGGACTGAAAGAACGCCGGATATTCAGAATGGAGGTGATCCTCGCGTTCCCAGGTAGCTTCACGGTCAGAATGGTGTGACCACTTGACTTTGAGAAATTTGATTGACTTGTTGCGAGTCTTGCATTCAGTCTCTTCAAGAATAGCAACTGGGTGCTCACGATAGGATAGATCTTCTTGGAGCTCAATGTCCTCGAAGTTGACGGTGTGGTCAGGAGTCTTGAAGCACTTTCGAAGCTGAGAGACATGGAACACATCATGAACATTTGCAAAGTTTGAAGGAAGCTCGAGTTGATAGGCGAGGTCGCCTCTCTTGCTGACAATCTTGAAAGGTCCCACGTATCTAGGGGCAAGCTTCCCTTTGATACCGAAGCGACGAGTACCTTTCATAGGAGAGAGGCGGAGGTAAACATGATCTCCGATCTCGAAAGCCAAATCACGGTGCTTACTATCATAATAGCTCTTCTGGCGGGATTGGGCTGCTTTGAGGTTATCTCGAATGACTTTGCACATTTCCTCTGCCTCTGTGATTAAGTCATTTCCCAGAAGCTGACGTTCACCGGTTTTGGACCAGTTGAGAGGGGTACGGCACTTCCTGCCATACAGAATTTCAAATGGGGCCTTGCCTGAACTTGCTTGAAAACTGTTGTTGTAGGAGAATTCAGCATAAGGAAGACAATCCTCCCACTTCATGCCGAAGGAGATCACACAAGCCCTGAGCATATCTTCAAGAATCTGGTTGACACGCTTGACTTGACCGCTAGTTTGAGGATGGAAAGCTGTGCTGAAGCGGATGTTGGTGCCCATGGCCTTCTGAAAAGAATCCCAAAACTTGGAGGCTAGTTTGAGGATGGAAAGCTGTGCTGAAGCGGATGTTGGTGCCCATGGCCTTCTGAAAAGAATCCCAAAACTTGGAGGTAAAGATGCTGCCACGGTCTGAAGAGATCACCTGTGGAATACCGTGCAGAGAGACAATCCGAGAGGTATAGAGTTCCGCCAATTGAGCTGTAGTGATTGACTCTTTGATAGGCAGAAAATGAGCCACTTTGGTGAGTTTGTCGATGACAACGAATATAGCATCATTGCCACGCTTGGACTTTGGAAACCCAGTCACGAAGTCCATATCAATGTGGTCAAACTTCCATTCTGGAATGGCAAGAGGTTGGAGGATACCCGCTGGCCTTTGGTGTTTTGCCTTCACTTTTCTGCAGACATCACACTCATTCACGAATTTAGCAATCTCGTGCTTCATTCGAGTCCACCAATAAGCCTGCTTGAGGTCCTGATACATCTTCGTGTTCCCAGGGTGGATGGAGAGGAGAGAATTGTGAGCCTCGTTCATGATCACTTTACGGAGGTCACCTTTGGGCACGACAATACGATCCTCGAAGAAGAGAGTATCCTTGTCGTCAAGGCGGTAGCACTTGTACTTGGGTTGACTCTTGGCAATCCCAATCTTCACCTTTTTCACCATAGCATCAAGAAGCTGGGCTTGGCGAATCTGGTCTTCCAAGGTAGGAGAGACTTGAAGGTTGGCGAGGAAACCTTGAGGAACAACTTGCAGGTTAAGTTTGCGGAAAGCTTCACAAAGCTCGGGTTGATAAGGCTTGAGAATCAGACTGTTGCAATAAGCCTTCCTGCTCAATGCGTCAGCAATCACATTGGCCTTGCCTAGAGTATACTCGATACTCGGATTATACTCTTGAATCATTTCGACCCATCGAGTTTGCCTGAGGTTGAGATTAGGCTGAGTGAAGATGTACTTGAGACTCTTGTGATCAGTGAAAATGTCCACTTTTCTTCCCAATAAGAGATGTCTCCAAGTCAAAAGAGCATGCACAACTGCCGCCAACTCAAGATCATGAGTGGGGTAGTTCTTCTCATTGGGCTTCAACTGGCGAGATGTATAAGCAACAACTTTCTTCTCTTGCATCAACACTGCGCCAAGACCTTGGAGAGAGGCATCACAAAAGACCTCGTACGGCTTGGATTCATCAGGCGGAGTCAGAACTGGAGCAGTGATCAATTTCTCTTTCAAAGTGTTGAAAGCAATGTCACACTCCGGAGACCAAACGTACTTGATGTGCTTCTGGAGAAGATTTGAGAGAGGCTTCGCGATCTTAGAAAAGTTTTCAACGAATCTTCGACAGTAGCTTGCGAGACCGAGGAAGCTACGGAGTTGCTTCATGTTCTGAGGAGGTTCCCAATTCACAATTGCAGACACCTTCTCAGGATTCACCGCGATGCCCTTGGCAGAGATGATATGACCAAGATAAAGAACCTCATCGAGCCAAAATTCACACTTGGAGAACTTGGCGTAGAACTGGTGTTCTCTGAGCTTATCGAGCACCAAACGCAAGTGCTTGGCATGATCTTCCATGTTCTTCGAGAAAACCAGAATGTCGTCGAGATAGACCAAAACGAAGTCATTGGTGTAGGCGTTGAAGATGAAGTTCATCATGCGAGAGAACATCGGAGGAGCGTTGACGAGGCCAAAAGACATGACAGTGTATTCATATGAACCATAGCTTGTCCTGAAAGCCGTCTTGGGGATATCTTGCTCACGGATTCGAATCTGATGATAACCCATACGGAGATCAAGCTTGGAGAATACTTGGGCACCTTTGAGTTGTTCAAACAGCTCGTTGATGTTGGGAAGTGGGTATTTGTTCTTGATGGTCTTCTTGTTCAATGGACGGTAATCAACACAAAGTCGGTCTGTTCCATCCTTCTTCTTCACAAAAAGAACACCACAACCCCACGGAGAAGAACTAGGCCGGATGAGACCCATTCTCTCTTGAATATCGAGTTGCTTCTTCAGCTCCTTCAACTCTTCAGGTCCGAGCTTGTAAGGACGCTTGCACACAGGTTCCGTACCAGGCTCAAGATCAATAACGAATTCAACTGGCCGGTGCGGAGGCATTCCTGGAAGCTCTTCTGGAAAGACGTCTTGATATTCGCAAATGACTGGAATTTGCGAGATGGCATCGAGTTCACCCTTCTCATTGAGAGAAAACATACGGATGGTATCATCACGAGCGGCAAACACAATTACATCCTCAGACGAATGAGTCAATTGAATCTGTCTAGCAGCACAATCAAGCTGAGCCTTGTGCTTAGAGAGCCAATCCATCCCGAGAATAAGATCAATATCCGAGTTACCAAGAACCATTGGAGAAGCCAGAAACTTGAAATCACCCATCCTGATAGAAATATCCGGAATCTCGTGGTTAGCGAGCAAACATTTACCCGGAGAGACAACTGCTAACGGACTATGCATAACTTGGGAAGTCAACTCATGCTTAGATGCAAAAGGCTTCGAGATGAAACAATGCGATGCACCAGTATCAAAAAGTACTTTTGCGGGAACATCGTTAACAGGAAGGTTACCCATGATGACATCTGACGAATCCTCTGCCTGAGCTGCATTCATCAAGTTGACCTTGGCATGCTTGGTGTTGTGCTTGACCATAGCTGTACTTGCCGATCTGACAGGTGGAGGAGGAAGACGCCTCTGGTTGAAACACTTGTTGGCATAGTGACCCTTCTGTTGGCACTTGTTGCACGTGACCTTTGAAAGCGGACGGTGGTACGGAGCACTCGATCTTGGAGCTTGAGACGAAGTCTTGTTCTGAAAGCCAGGGTTGGGTGGGTGGGAAGATCCACTGCCACCTTTGCTCTTCTGCTGATACGGCTGACGGAACAGAGGAGGAGGAAGCTAAAACTTCTGCTGCTTGGCCACTTGAGTAGAGGAAGAAGGAGTAGCATCTCTGACTCGCTTCTTGGAAGCATCACACCTCAGTTGAGCAGCCTCTTGCTTCAATGCCATGTTGTAGAACTCATCGTATCTCAAGGGCTCAAAGAGGACAAGAGCTAGCTGGATTTCTTCTCTGAGACCACCCCTGAACTGGAATATCATGCTCTTCTCATCAGGCCCGTCCTACTTGGCAAAGCGGGTGAGCTTCTGGAACAACTTGTTTTAGGCATAGACAGACAAAGAGCCTTGCTTCAGGTTGCGGAATTCCTCATGCTTGCTTTCAACCACGCTCTGAGGAATATGACGAGCTCTGAAATCTTTACGGAATTCATCCCAAGTGATAACACATCCACCTCTGGAATCCTTGTACTGCTGGAACCATTCTGCAGCTTGATCTTTGAGTTGGAAGGAAGCGAACTTGACGAAGTCCTCAGGCCTGACGTTACTGCACTCGAAATGCTTGCACAGATCCACAAGCCAATCGTCAGCATCGGTTGCCTCAACACAATTGCTGAAAGTCTTTGGCCCATTAGAAAGGAACTGGTTGAGTGTAGCAAAGTGATTCTGATTGTTACCTTGGTTCCCTTGGTTGCCTTGATTGCGCTCTTGGAGAATTTGCATGATCAACTGTGTGTTTGCATTGGTTGCGGCCATCACAGCTTGCCATGCCTCCGGAGGAGGTGGAGGTGGTGGCGGATCAGGATTCGGAGTCGTGCGCATTGGAGGAGCCATCCTGAAGAGGTTGACATCCATTAGCACATTGATAGATAAATATTGAAGCTGAATCCAACAGAATGAAAATTGCAACATATAGTCTTCACATCCGAACAAAATGAACGAATGCATTCCTCTTGAAATGGTCACATATCCATAAATTGAGAAGCCACTTAGAATTTAGGTAGAGAAATAAATCAATAAGGTACGGATCAAGAACGAATACTCAGTAAGAAATCCCAATCTCAAACCAACTATCCGTGGAAGAAGAACTAGAGCTACAAGAATTCCCACCTATGAAACTCCCGAACCTTTCCGGTTATGCAATCGGGTGTTGGGGATACAGGGGAAGCATAATATCTCACCCAAATCTAGCAAATCCTACATCTAGCTGTATCCATCCTTCAACACATAACCAAGAAAAACTTCGGAAACCATCTACCTCAACCTTCGAAAAGCATCCGTTATACAAGTTATGGTGATACTCCCGAACTCCCACCCCAATACTGGGTGGCGTCGAGGTTATCTCACCAACGAACTGCATAAAAGAGATTTTCGATGTCAGCGTACTAAACTCAGGTATTCCAGAACTGCAACGATAAAATTATGACGACAACACCTCAGAGCTCAACTCCCCGGGACACTTCCACAAAACCCCTGACAGGAGGCACCAAGACAATGTTCTCGTCATAAAACCATCGGAACGATTCCAAGATACCCGCGTGATCCTAAAAAAAAATTTAGTGAAATTTGAGAAGAGAAGAGTCAAAACTCTACGTCAGGATGCCTTACCAGAGCGATGAGGAGACTGGGAAGTAAAAAGAATTCCTAAACTCTCCGATATATAATTCCTAAATGACTCAAATCATTTTTCTAGACACAACTCGGCCGCTAAAAACGATCAAGCAATGGGGCTCCTAAGGTCGGGGAAGGCTCTGATTACCAACTTGTAACACCCTCGATGCGACTATATCTCCCACGTGTCGAGGCACGACTTAGAGGCATAATCGCATTGAAGGCATATGTCGCAAGTTAGGCAATCTTCACAACATCCCATGTAATATAGATAATAAAAGGGGAGATAACATAGTTGGCTTACACTCGCCACATCAATCAAGTACATAAATAACATTACATCAACCGAACACTCATGGCCCGACTACGGCACCAAAATAAAAGATAACTCAACAAGCGACACGGTCCCGATCACCCCCAACAGGGCACCACTACTGATCATCAGGAAAAGAAACATAGTATCGTTGAGAGTCCTCGTCAAACTCCCACTTGAGCTCAAGTGCGTCACCTGGAGTGGAATCCTCAGGCCCTGCATCTGGTGTAATAGTAATCTGTGAGCCACAGGGACTCAGCAATCTCGCACCCTCGCGATCAAGACTATTTAAGCTTATAGGTAAAGGCAAGGTAAGTATGTGGAGCTGCGGCAAGCGACTAGCATATATGGTGGCTATCCTGTTCGCAAAAGAGAGCGAGAAGAGGAGGCAAAGCGCGAGCGAGAAACTAGAGAGCAAATCCTGCGGCAAACATTACTCCAACACCATGTCCACTTCCCGGACTCCGCCAAGAAGAGGCCATCACGGTAACACACTGTTGATTCATTTTAATTAAGTTAAGGTTCAAGTTATGTACAACCGGACATTAACAAATTCCCATCTGCCCATAACCGCGTGCACGGCTTCCGAAAGTTCAAATCCCTGCAGGGGAGTACCAACTTAGCCCATGAAAAGCTCTCACGGTCAACGAAGGAATAGACCTCCTCCCAAGACGTTCCGATCAGACTCGGTATCTCGGTTCTTCAAGACACTTCGACAGGTTAAAACAAGACCAGCAACACCGCCCGAATGTGCCGACAAATCCCGATAGGAGCTGCACATATCTCGTTCTCAGGGCACACTCAGATTGTCCAAACTTCCGGTAGGCCAGCCCTGAGTTGCCCCTGGTGGCCACCGGCGGCTGACAGTTCGGACCAACACTCAGAGGAGCACTGGCCCAGGGGGGTTAAAATAATGATGACCCTCAGGCTCCAGAAACCCAAGGGAAAATGGGGCTAGGTGGCAAATGGTAAAACCAAGGTTGGGCATTGCTGGAAAAGCTTTAATCAAGGCGAACTATCAAGGGGTTCCCATTATAACCCAACCGCGTAAGGAACGCAAAATCCGGGAACATAACACCGATATGACGGAAACTAAGGCGGCAAGAGTGGAACAAAACACTAGACAAGAGGCCGAGCCTTCCACCCTTTACCAAGTATATAGATGCATCAAGATAACATGGCAATATAATGATATCCCAACAAGTAAATAAATGTTCCAACAAGGAACGGCCTCCAATCTTCACCTGCAACTAGCAACGCTATAAGAGGGGCTGAGCAAAGCGGTAACATAGCCAATCAACGGTTTGCTAGGGTCATGGTGGGTTAGAGGTTTGACATGGAAATTTGGGAGGCTTGAAAGCAAGTGGTAGGCATCGTAGCATTGGCATAGCAAAAGAGCGAGCAATCTAGCATAGCAAAGATAGTAGTGATTTCGAGGGTACGATCATCTTGCCTGCAAAGTTGTCAGAGTTGACTGGATCCTCGAAAGCAAACTCAACGGGCTCCTCGTTAGCGAACTCGTCTCCCGGCTCTACCCAAACAAGACAAACAAACAAACGGAACACAATCAACCACGTGCAAGGCTCAAACAATATGATGCAAGGATGGAATGCTATGCGGGATGCGATGCGGGATGCATATGCAAGATGTGACAAGGAATGCATGAAACTGGCCTCAACTTGGAAATACAAGTGTGCCACTGGAAATATGAGATGAAATCGCTTGAAAACGATATAAAGAACGCCGGAATTGGAGTTACGGTTTGGAAATGGCAAGCAATTCAAATATGGCCACGTTCTGCGATTTACAGCAAGTAGCCATCTAAATGCAAAGAGATGAACAAGCTACAGCACCCAAACATGACAACAAAATACATGGCAGGGATGCATTCAAGATTCTTAACAAAAGTCTAGCACTAAGCTATGGTCAATTCATCAATTAACAGGTTCAAACAAGCATGGCAAAAATGCATATGGTAAACAGATCTCAGACTCGGTGAAATTAACACTTGTCTGGAATTTCAGATCAGGTAGCACTCTTCAGAGCAGCAAAACTACATGCTACAGGATCTGAACATGGCAAAGTAGAGCATGGCATGGAGCTACTCAAAGAGCTTAACAGAAGTCCCTTAGTGACCTTGAGCCAAAAGGGATTAGAAAATACAATTGCAAGCATGTGAACATGGAAAAAACATAATCAGTTCTCAGACTTAGTGAAAACTGGAGCATGCTGAAAACAGATATCAAGTAGGCATGTTTACGAGCTCGATGCACTCACTACGGAGCAAGTCATGATAATCTAAGCATACACCTATCAAGAATACACAAAATTTAAGCTAGACATGGCAAGAACAATAGCATAGCATGCACAGATCAACTACAACATCATCGGCAAAATCGCTAACAAGTAGATAATCTGCCAGATTCATAAAGTAGCAAAAGTAGAGCTCGATTGACTCAAGCTAGGGTGCTCCATAATTGTAACCAAAGACATGGATGGATAGAGCACTACAAGATTAACAAAACACCCTTACTGATCTTCCTCAAAAGAGGCACGGATCACTAGGAAACAACATGAACATATGGCCATATGAAATAAACAGGTCAAGGACTAAGTGGAAATGCTAAGTCCCTGAAATCAGGTTTACCAAGTGCCTCACTTTGTAAGCTTGTGATAGTCACCACACACATCACAAAAGTACATAGGTTGCAACTCTGGAAAGATGGCAAAACCCTCAACAAAACATATGTAGAGCTCAAGGGCATATCATGCACACAATAATCATGGCAAAAATGACAAATATCTAAATGGAGCAGCAGATCTGACAATTATCTCAAGTAGCCCTCTTCTAACAGCATTTCGGGCATCAAGATGAAATCAAATGAAAATGATGCAATGGAATGAAATGATGTGCTCTCTGAGACGAACAGTTTGATATGCTAAATGCCAAAAACGGAGTTACGGATGCAAAGTTATAGCATGTTGAATAGGGCAACATGAACTAGGGTTTCGGGCAAAAAGTCAACCCTCGAGATTTTAGATCTCAGATCTGGCACGTTTTACGAGGATGGCCGGATTTCTTGGAGCTCGCCGAAGACATCGCCGGACTTGCCGAGAAGAGGAGGAGGAGGCCGGGGCGTGGTCGAGGAGGAGGAGGCCGGCCGGACGGAGGCGGTTGGCGGCGGGGCGGCGCGCTCGCCGGCGCGGGACGGCAGCGAGGCGGCGGCCGACCGGCGAGGCGACGCGGCGGCCGGCGTCGAGTGGCGGGGCGGCTGGCGTTGGCGGCCGGAGTGGCCGGGCGCGGGGAAGACGCGGGCGGCGCCGGCTGGGGCGGCTCGGCCCAGTCGGGCGGCGGGAGGGCCGGCCACGGGCCTTACGGGCCCGCGCGGCGCGGTGAAGTGGGCGCCGGGCGGCGGCCAACGGGAGAGGGTTTCAGCTAGGAGAGTCCAAATGAGGTGCGGTTTTCAGCCACGCAATCGTGATCGAACTCTCTAGATGATGGAGAAGGTTTTGGTGGGTTTTGGGCCAAATTGGTGGGGTGTTGGGCTGCAACACACACGAGGCCTTTTCGGTCCCTCGGTTAACCGTTGGAGTATCAAACGAAGTCCAAATGGTACGAAACTTGACAGGCGGTCTACCGGTAGTAAACCAAGGCCGCTTGGCAAGTCTTGGTCCAATTCGGAAATGATTAATCCCCACACACGAAAGAAAGGTAGAAATGACCACCGAAGGAGAACGAAGCGCCAGAATGCAAAATGGACAACGGGGAAAATGCTTGAATGCATGAGATGAACACGTATGCAAATGCAATGCACATGATGACATGATATGAGATGCATGACAATGATAACAACACACGGAGACAAAGACCCGAACCCGAGAAAATAAAATAACTTAACGCCGGAAACGGCAAGAGTTAGAGTACAAATTGGGTAAGTCACATCCGGGGTGTTACAGCGAACTTGTGTGGTTGGGGATGGTCTCTCTAGATGAGATCCTCCTCTCGATGATGGTGGCTAGTCCTATTTACAGAGGCCCTGGTTCTCTTCTCAAATATTGAGCGGGAAGGGATCCCACAACAGCCAAATTCGAAGGGAGACAACTAGTACAAGCTATCCTGACAAAAGTAGTCTTCGCCTGCCAAAGGCTCTAGTGGTGACGCCGTCTTGGGCTCCACGGTAACCTCTGTCCTGCTGGTCTTGGTCTTGTTGCACCGATATGAAAACCTTTGCCTGATGCCTCGGGACTCCTCGTATGTGCTTGCCTCTTTAGCACCAAAGAGAAACGAGGACACTGCGCGTGCTGGCGCCCGCCTGGCTCCAATCGTCAAGACTTGCGTCACAGGAACCTCGCGATGTGTCCCTTGCCTTGATCTCTTCGCCCCTCGCGAGCTAGCCTGGTGAGGCCGTCCCTAAGGAGGTCTTGCGTCATCCGCCTTGCGAGTCTTGGTCCCTCGCGAGGGTCTTGAGTGTTTGCTGGTGAAGATGGGCCATACGGGGCCGCTGGTGGAGCCACGCCGTGGGCCGCAGGCAGGCAAGTCTGGGGACCCCCGTTCCCAGAACGCCGACAAAATGTGCTCTTTATTAGTTCAATAGTTATTCATATGAGAGCCACTCAACATTTTCATTGTGGTCTTCTCCTTGATGCAACTCGAATAAAAATAAAAGAAGTTCAGAGGAGCACACTAAAGTATTTTTGGAGTTCTTGGTTTTCTTGAACAAGCCGATAAAAGGAAAAAGCGAAAACGAGAAAAACTATTTACACGGGAAAGCTCCCAAGAAGCAAAATAAGAACAAGGAAATATTTTTGGATTTTATTTTTAATATTAATATTACAACTAAGCATGCATGGAAAGTAAACTAACTACAACTAATCTTTTTGGTTTTTCTAAAGTTCTTCAAACACACAAGAAGAAAGCAAGAAAAATAAAATTTAAACATGGATGATACCATGAAAAAGTGTGAACACCGACAAATGAAAATAAGTGGACATGAATGTAATGTTGGTGAGAAACACGTACTCCCCCAAGCTTAGGCTTTCGGCCTAACTTGGTAGTCGACCAGAAGCCTGGATAGTAGTTGGCGTGGTAGCTCATGGAGGCTCTCTGTGCGGATGCCTTGGCTTGTCGTGCTGCCTGCACTACTGCGTTGTGAGCTCGTGCCTCGCTCTCAAGAACAAAATATCTTCCTTTGTTGTGATAGTTAAAAAGAGCAGGCGCAGGCAAATATGTGTGCACAACAGATGTTTTGTTAAACAACAGATTGTAAGTGAAATTATCAATTTTTCCTTTAAGGATCTTATGATCTTTTAAGGTGTCGAAGTCCAAATACTGCGTGGGTAGGATAGGGTCAAAGGGCAAAGGTGCAACACCCAGCCCCCGTGCTAAACGCATGGCATAAATTCCACCGTAGAACCAACCACTATTAGCGTTATGCTGAAGTCTGCGTGCAACAATCGCTCCAAGGTTATAATTCCTTTCACTGGTGAGAGCGGTGTGTATGAGGCTCAAGTCTGGAGCACATAGTGTACTATAGTCTTGCTTGCCTACTATACATTTCCCGTTAAATAATGCAAAGTACTGAATTGCGGGAAAATGAATGCTCTTTATTCTACCTTGTGTCACCCCCCGCGTCTCACCGCAGCAAATACTAGTCAAGAACGTTTGATACTCAGCCCTTGGCGGTTCGTCAAGCGAACCCCAGAACTGGAGTTTGCAGCGGTAAGCAAAATTATCTAGTGATATGGTAAATGGATTATCATAAAACATAAACAACACCCTAGACTCACGAGGAAGGAATTTAAATCCTTTGAAAAATGATTCAGTGAGGAGGTGGCGTTGTTCGCACTTATCTAAAAGGTAGGGGCCGAGACCGGCATTGTGAACACACTGCTCAAATTCCTCCTTAATGCCCACATGCATCATATACGCGTCGCAAGGCCATAAGCATGTTTTGGTGGCGGCATCTCGAGTAGAACTTTCACTTGGTTCAACATATGACCGGCGAGCGGAGCTGTCACTAGAAGATGCCCCTGAGGATCACCTCCTCGAAGAACTCCTTCCAAAAAGGTTCATCGTGTTCGCGTACAATTTTCTGAAAATTTTTGAGTGACAAAAATTTATCAATAAAACTTTGAAAAATTAATAGCAACTACTCATAGGGATACATAGAGGCCATAGCAAGCATTCAAGCTACTTAAAGCTCTATGAATTCAACATGCAAGCTCATCTACAGCACCACCAAGAGTAGCTAATTATTCAAAATATAAACCACTAAAGCAAAAACTAATTGGACAAACGGTGGAGTCACATACCAAGTAACAATCCCCCGAAATAGTTTCAGAAACGGAGCTTCGAGCAAAGAGATTGAAATCCGCGGGTTCGATAGCAAGAACATGGGAGAGAGAGCTATGGGGATTTTTTTCTGGAGGTAGGTGATGATGTGGTGTAAAGAGATAAGTGAGGGGCCCACATGGGGACCACAACCCACAAGGGCACTCCTGGGGGTCCTGGCGCGCCCAGGTGGGTTGTGCCCACCTAGTGCACCTCCCTCTGATATTATTTGCACCAGAAATTCAGGAATATTTAGAAGAAAAAAATTGCATTAAATTTTCAGGGCATTCTGAGAACTTTTATTTTTGGGTCATTTTTTATTGCACAGGAAATTCAGAAAACAGACAAAACATGGTAATTTTATTTTATTTAACTAACAAAAACATAAAACAAAAAGTAGGGACAGAAGGTAGTGCTTACAAAATTCATCAACTTCATACCGCTAAAAAATGGTCCATTAATAAGGTTGATCAAGTCTTATTAACAACCACTTTCGATTAGCATGAAACCGAAGAACTTTCGTAAATCACTAAGTCACCTCAATGGGGATATGAATGTCCCCAACAATAAGCATTTCATATTTCTTTTTGACAGTGGTAGAGGTATTTGAAAACTTCCAATAGTGATTGTCAGATATTTTTCAATAACATTAATACCATTCACTTGGAATTGTTTCTTCGGAAAATGCATCGTATGCTCATTACCATTGATATGAAAAGTGACCTTGCTTTTATTGCAATCAATAATAGCCCCTGCAATATTCAAGAAGGGTCTACCGAGGATAATCGACATGTTGTCGTCCTCGGGCATCTCAAGTATAACAAAGTTAGTCAAAATAGTAACATTAGCAACAACAACGGGCACATTGATAACCCACAAGTATAGGGGATCGCAATAGTTTTCGAGGGTAGAGTATTCAACCCAAATTTATCGATTCGACACAAGGGGAGCCAAAGAATATTCTCAAGTATTAGCAGCTGAGTTGTCAATTCAACCACACCTAGAAACTTAATATCTGCAGCAAATTGTTTAATAGCAAATTAATATGATAGTAGTGGTAACGGTAGCAAAAGTAATATTTTTGGTTTTATAGTGACTGTAACAGTAGCAACGAAAAAGTAAATAAGCGAAGAACAATATATGAAAAGCTCGTAGGAAATGGATCAGTGATGGATAATTATGTCGGGTGCGATCAATCATGCAATAGTTATAACATAGGGTGACACAGAACTAGCTCCAGTTCATCAATGTAATGTAGGCATGTATTCCGAATATAGTCATACGTGCTTATGGAAAAGAACTTGCATGACATGTTTTGTCCTACCCTCCCATGGCAGCGGGTCCTATTGGAAACTAAGGGATATTAAGGCATCCTTTTAATAGAGTACCGCACCAAAGCATTAACACATAGTGAATACATGAACTCCTCAAATTACGGTCATCACCGGTAAGTATCCCGATTATTGTCACTTCGGGGTTAACGGATCATAACACATAATAGGTGACTATAGACTTGCAAGATAGGATCAAGAACTCACATATATTCATGAAAACATAATAGGTTCAGATATGAAATCATGGCACTCGGGACCTAGTGACAAGCATTAAGCATAGCAAAGTCATAGCAACATCAATCTCAGAACATAGTGGATACTAGGGATCAAACCCTAAAAAAACTAACTCGATTACAAGATAAATCTCATCCAACCCATCACCGTCCAGCAAGCCTACGATGGAATTACTCACGCACGGCGATGAGCATCATGAAATTGGTGATGGAGGAAGGTTGATGATGACGATGGCGACAGATTCCTCTCTTCGGAGCCCCGAACGGACTCCAGATCAACCCTCCCGGGAGAGATTAGGGCTTGGCGGCGGCTTCGTATCATAAAACGCGATAAATCCTTCTCCCTGTTTTTTTTCTCTCCCCGAATATGAATATATGGAGTTGGAGTTGAGGTCGGTGGAGCACCAGGGGGCCCAGGAGGCAGGGGCGCGCCCAGGGGGTAGGCGCGCTGCCCACCCTCATGGACAGGGTGTGGGACCCCTGGCCTTGATTCTTTCGCCAGTATTTTTTTATATTCCAAAAGTAATCTCCATTGATTTTCAGGTCATTCCAAGAACTTTTATTTCTGCACAAAAATAACACCATGGCAATTCTGCTGAAAACAACGTCAGTCCGGGTTAGTTCCATTAAAATCATGCAAGTTAGAGTCCAAAACAAGGGCAAAAGTGTTTGGAAAAGTAGATACGACGGAGACGTATCAACTCCCCCAAGCTTAAACCTTTGCTTGTCCTCAAGCAATTCAGTTGACAAACTAAAAGTGATAAAGAAAAACTTTTACAAACTCTGTTTGCTCTTGTTGTTGCAAATATGTAATTCAAGTTTTTAGCAAAGATTATGAACTAACCATATTCACAATAACATTTAGGTCTCATGTTTACTCATATCAATGGCATAATCAACTAGTGAGCAATAATAATAAATCTCGGATGACAACACTTTCTCAAAACAATCATAATATGATATAACAAGATGGTATCTCGCTAGCCCTTTCCTAGACAGCAAAACATAAATGCAGAGCACAAAAGATCAAGGACTGACTAGACATTGTAATTCATGGTAAAAGAGATCCAGTCAAGTCATACTCAATGTAAACTAATGATATTACATGCAAATGACAGCGGTGCTCTCCAACTGGTGCTTTTTAATAAGAGGATGATGACTCAACATAAAAGTAAATAGATAGGCCCTTTGCAGAGGGAAGCAGGGATTTGTAGAGGTGCCAGAGCTCGATTTTGAAATAGAGATGAATAATATTTTGAGCAGTATACTTTCATTGTCAACATAACAACCGAGAGATCTCAATATCTTCCATGCTACACACATTATAGGCGGTTACCAAGCAGAATGGTAAAGTTTATACTCCCCCACCACCAACAAGCATCAATCCATGGCTTGCCCGAAACAACGGGTGCCTCCAACTAACAACAATCCTGGGGGAGTTTTGTTTGCAATTATTTTGATTTGATTTGAGCATGGGACTGGGCATCCCGGTAACCAGCCATTTTCTCATGAGTGAGGAGCGGAGTCCACTCCTCTTGAGAATAACCCGCCTAGCATGGACGATACAGACAGCCCTAGTTCATACATGAGCTATTCGAGCATACAAAACAGAATGTTTATTTGAAGGTTTAGAGTTTGGCACATACAAATTTACTTGGAACGGCAGGTAGATACCGTATATAGGAAGGTATGGTGGACTCATATGGAATAACTTTGGGGGTTTATGGAGTTGGATGCACAAGCAGTATTCCCGCTTAGTGCAAGTGAAGGCTAGAAAGAGACTGGGAAGCAACCAGCTAGAGAGTGACAACAGTCATGAACATGCATTAAAATTAATCAACACAGAATGCAAGCATGAGTAGGATATAATTCACCATGAACATAAATATCGTAGAGACTATGTTAATTTTGTTTCAACTACATGCGTGAACATGTGCCAAGTCAAGCCACTCGAATTGTTCAAAAGAGGATACCACCCTATCATACCACATCACAACCATTTTAATAGCATGTTGGCATGCAAGGTAAACCATTATAAACTCCTAGAAAATTAAGCATGGCATAAGCAACTATAATCTCTAATTTTCACTGCAAACATGTTTCATCCATAATAGGCTGAATCAGGAACGATGGACTAATCATATTTACAAAAACAAGAGAGCTCGAGTTCAAACCAGCTTTTCTCATCTCAATCAGTTCATCATATATCGTCATTATTGCCATTCACTTGCACGACCGAATAATGTGGATAATAATAATAGTGCACGTGCATTGGACTAAGCTGGAATCTGCAAGCATTCAATGCATGGGAGAAGACAAGGTAATATGGGCTCTTTGTTAGATCAACAATAATGCATATAAGAGCCACTCAACAATTTCATCGTGGTCTTCTCCTCTCGATCCCCAAAGAAAAGAAATAAAACAATTCACACGGGAAAGCTCCCAACAAGCAAAAGAAGAACGAGAAATCTTTTTGGGGTTAAGGTTTTTTTTCAAACACACAAGAAGAAAGCTTAAAAAGAAAATAAACTAGCATGGATGATACAATGAAGAAGTATGAGCACGGACAACTGGCATGAGTGTGTGAACATGAATGTAATGTCGGTGGGAAATACGTACTCCCCCAAGCTTAGGCTTTTGGCCTAAGTTGGTCTATGCCCATGGATGGCCTAGTGGATATCCGAAGTTGAGGCTGGGGTCGTACTGAGATGCATCAGCTACTGCCTGAAGAGATGTAGCTTGGAGGCGAGCTGCCTCCATCCTCCTCTTGTACTCATTCGCCTCCTCCCTGGTTATAACATATCTCCCTTTTGCCTGAAAGTCAAAGAAAGTAGGAGCGGGGAGAGCGGCATGATAGGTACGTCGTCTGTCAAAGATTAGTCGGTACTGGAGGGACTGATCGTTCTTCTCAACAAACTGATAACGAACCATAGCATTATAATCTAAATAAGCAGGAGGCAACTCAATATCATCTCCACGTATGGGTATCTCAACAAAATCAGCTAAACGGGTTGCATAAATTCCACCAAAGAAATCTCCATTAATACTATTTATGCAACCTACGTGCAACAATGGCCCCCAAGTTATATTGTCTATCTCCTAATACAACACTCTTGAGAACACTAAGATCGGGAATGCACATGTGACATGCCTCGTCCTTGCCGTTAATGCATATTAATGTATGGCAGGGAAATGAATGCTCCCTATGGTAGCTTGCGTGATCTCCCTAGATTGCCCCACAGTTATACTAGCAAGAGAGTCTTTATATTCAGATTTGCGAGACTCACTAGCACTACCCCACTGAGGGAGTTTTAAAATCTTCTAAGTCCATGGTATAAGATTTATCATAAAGATCAAACAGGACAGTTTGAGAATTGCGTGATGATGTAAATTTAAATATTCTCACAAAGGAATCAGTGAGGTAGTAGTACTGAGGGCACTTATCTGCCATGAAGCCCTCAAGTTCAGCGTTACGCACATACGCTTCAAATTCCTCCTTAATTCCTGCCTGGACCATGAAATTTTCTGACGGCCACTCACAAGGCCGCACTTGAGCTTCTCTTGGTAGTTAATGGTCTGGCTCGCGTATCGTAGGCCTGGGTCCTTGCTTCCTTGAGGAACCACCTTGGTACATTTTCCTAAACATATTTCTTCCTCTGAAAAATTTCTGAAATTTTTAGTGGCTCAAAATAAAAGTGAACCAAAGTCAACAAAATTGATAGCAACTACTCCTACAAGTGTCTAGAGGCTATATCATGCAATAAAACTACTTTTGACCACATAAATTTGACATGCAAGCTCAAGAACAGGGTCACCTGATGTAGGGTGGAACCCTATGTGGCCGATCTTTCACGAAAGGAGCGGATCCCGCGAAGAAAACAAAGAACACGGGGAAGAACAGAGAGAAAACACAAGGGGAAACACTCAAGAACAAGTCCAATCACACATCCACTAGACAATCAAACACACAAGATCCACAAGGTACATGAATAACAAAGGGAAAGATACAAGGTAAGGTTCACCTCCATGAGGAGGTCTTGATGGTAGAGTTCATCACAAATCCAAAGGAGATGGGGGCTTGAATCCTAGAAGGATCTTCCCACACGGGGGTCTTGAATCCAAGGTGGATCTTCTCCGAAGAGGGGCCACGGTCTCTGTCGTGGAGTAGATCCCTAATGGATGAGCAAAGCTCTATCTCTAAATGAGCTACTACTTTGCTAACACTAGAAAGGATAAGGGGAAGGTATATTTATAGTCTAAGTGCAAATGGGGGTGAAGTGAAGGGGAGCATGGGCCTCAGCCCGCAACTGGACACAGCCAGGGGTCGGACGTCCGGAGACTCACGGGCGGCCGGACGTCCGGTAGACATCGGACGTCCGCTCGATCTGGCTCGGACGCTGGAGTGCCGGATTTTCGGAGGTGGCCGGTCGTCCGGTCGTCGGTCGTACGCTGGCGTCGGACGTCCGCTCATTTGCTCGGGTGCGGGATCGCCGTTCGTCCAGTGGATCTTCAGGCGTCGGACGTCCGGACCCGACCGGTCGTCCGGTGGTTGGAGCTTCTTCTACAGCTCTTCTGCTTGCGTCTTCGCTTCCAGGCTTCCCTCGTGGATGGTGTAGTTGTTCCTTGGCGCTTGCACTCCTCCTCGTCGTCCGTAGTGTTCCAACAATACCTATGCATGCACACGAGTGGAGTGTCAAGTAGTATACCATCCTCGAAGGGGTCAAGTAAGCACGTGTAAAGGAGATGATTCACCTTTATGTATGTGAAGTAGGTGTCGCACGTGTCACTTGCCAAACGGACTCTTGACATGGTGATGTCCATAGGATGCTCCGCATCATCTCCCCTCCCTTGGGAAAGATCCGACCTCGGATCGAAAACCAAATCACCATGGGAAATAGATGGCTTCACCGTGTAGAAGCGGACGTTCACCAAGTAGTCATCATCTTCAAGCTTGAAGTGGGCACTCTCCAATGTCGCACCGGCTAGTGATTCCTTCAAAATGAGCAAGGACAACAAACACTTGGAAAAATAAATGTGGTTAGTGTTAGTGCAAAACCAAGCATTCAAGAGGTGATTCACCAAACAAGTGTCGTCATCATGCAAAGCATATGGTTTGACAAGGGATAGTGACATGGCATGAAAGCACATAAATTGAGCACAAGCAAAGATATCATGGGGACAAGCATGTGAATGTGAGGTAGTGACGCAAATATGTTTGACAAGAGAATAAGCATCTACCTCAAAGTCATAGCAAGCATTCACAAATTGCTCAATGAAAGGTCTATGGTAGGCATAAGAATCATTCACAACACCAAATAAAATGAAGTGTCTAAACACATGTGTCAAGTGTAAGACAATCCAAGCATAATGTGCATTGGGTGTGGTGAATATCGTGTGGCACTAAACACAATAGAAAGAGCAATTGTTCATCATTTGTGAAGCAATCAAGGCAAGCATGTTGCAATCAATGGGACATGGCATATGTGAAGAAACAGCATTGTTGCAACCAAACATGTGATAGGAGCAAGTAATCCAATAATTGAATGCAACACACAAGGCATATATATCATGATGCATGGAATTGTGAAAATGACAAGTCGAAGCAAGATCTCTAACAAGTGTGCAATCAAGTGGTCCAAGATGAACAATAAGTCTCATGGTGCAAGCAACACAAGTAGTATGATCCGCAATATCCATGCTCAAGAAAGATGTCACCTGGAAGGCGTGTGCTTGTGCATTCTTCACATTGCCTAAGTGGTAGGAAAGGTGGTGTAGAAGCGAGTCGTGGTCTAATGTATGAGGCTCGCGCTCAAGAGCTCGAATGGTCAACTCATGTGACATGGAAGTTGACACAAAGTCCCAGTATCCTACACATGCACACAACAAAACAAAGAACGTATGCGCATGGTAGATAAACACATCATCCATCATGATGGTTCTCTTCTCTTGCACATAACCAATAGAAGCACAAGTGCATGAATAATATGATGCAGCAATGGTTATATTCATGGCACTGGGTAAGACAAGCATGCTTCACAAGAAAAATGTCAAAATCTCCAATCATATGTGAGAATGCTATGGGGGAAAACTCATTATCAAGACTAGGGGCATTGTTGCACTCAATACATGTCAAATCATCTAGCATGAGAGAGGCAACATATGGAGATATATGACAAGAAGCAACAACAATCATGTGCAAAGCATGTAGATGGTTGTCATCAACCGCATGAAATGAGCAAGTATGAATAATTGGTGATGCAATATAAGCAAGCATAGTAATCAAGTCGTGCAAGCTAGTAGTGCGAAGATGCAACATACTAGAGGAAATCATGGCAATCATGTCATGTGAGAAAATAATAGACATAGACAATGCACATGACATACCGCAAGCACGGACACAAAGAAAGATGAAAGTATCATCATAGGCATGGGGTACAAAGCAAACATGGCAATAACAAGCAATATCTCCACCAAGCTTGCAAATACACATACAAGTATGAGAATCAATCATCATGTGTAATGCAAAACATGGGTCACGAATGCATGGCAAAAGCATAGTAATGAGCATATCATGCAAAGTGAACATGGCAAGATGGGCATAGAATATGTAATGGACAATAACCCATAGCCAAGTGAGGGTCATGTAGAAGAAATGCGCGAAGTATTTGCGCAAAGAGAGCGGTGGAAAATACAATCCATGGGATCCCAAGTCATCATTTCTCTCTAGAGCTTGTTTTGTCAACTCGTGGGATTGCGAGGTTGACAAGAATTCATGGGTACCTACAAAAAAGAGACACAAACGAAAGAGATTGTGTGCGTGGTAAATGTACACATCATCCATCATGATGTGTATGTGCACGTGAGAGTTAGCACAAGATAAGCATCGCTCAAAGAAATTAGATGCATGGTATAAGAACATGTCATCCAGCATGAAAGAATAGTTATTCTGTATGACATGATGGGGATGCAAATTTAGCATACAAATATAAGGCACAACAATAGCATTTTTATTCATGGGGAGCATATTGTGCACACAAGTATTGGGATCATGCAATGAATGGGATGAATCAAAATCTCCTAGAATGCATGAGGAAACTATGGGGGTCTCCTCATGAACAATATTGGAAACATCATATGGAGAAAATGGACAACATCCAAAACAATGCATATCCGATGCTAGGTGGTCATGGAATGGCATATGAGATAAATGATGCAAAGGGAGCATATCAATATCATCACAAGAAAAACAAATGCCAATAACCATGGTCTTGTCATCTATGTCATATGTGCAAATTGGGTTTACTTTAATAGCATATGCATAGTCACTATGAAGAGATTGCAAATATGACATATGATTGATCTCATGCATAGCATATGACAAGTCAAGTGGATTGTCAAACATGATGTGACCTAAAGAATGATCACAAGAAATCCTATGTAACATGGCATCACAACTAAAAGACTCCACATGGCAATCATCATACTCATCATAAATGGGTAAATCATCGCATGGGGAAATCATACTAGCATGAAGCATGTCAATAGGGGGATCAACATCATGCAAGCAATCAATGTCAAGAATGTCCACTAGTGGGACTAGAGCATCACCGTCACCTATGTTACCATTCTCATTCCACTCAAGTGGTGTAGGTGAGGTGGGAAATACCAAATGGTGGTCATCTTCATCTTGATGGAACCATGTGGGGGGTGCATCATATTCCACCATGGCCATCGTCTTGTCCAAAGGTAGGACGTAGTCGCCGGGAATCGGCGTGTTATCATAGATGGGACCTAGCACCAAATGAGAAGACACAATAGAGGTAGAGGTCAAGTCATTAGAAATGCAAATGGCCTCACATGCCCTATCAACTATCACACTCTCTCTATGTGGTGGTTCACTCACTCACTCAAAATAGGTGCGCTCAAACTCACATATGGTGGAGTCACTCATCTCACTCAAGTGGTGGGGGTTGTGGCTCTCCTCACATGGGAATTGTGGAAACACATCATATATGAGGCTAGTGGTGAAGTCACTCTCACTCTCAATATGGTGGCAAAAGTCACTCAAGTCATCATACGTCACCGTGGTCGAAGGGAAAATCCCATGCTCAACCATCTCGTTGTTGTCGCCGTGGATGAAGGCCGAAGATGGCACATCATCACTCTCGCCTCCTAAGATGGAAGCATCATCCTTGCTCGTCACCATGTCGTTCGCCTCCAAAGATTGGTCCTTGAATGGCTCCATACACTACAAAAAAATACACTTCCGTGATGATACATGTTTGTCACAGTAGGTCGCGTTTTTTGTCATGCATGTACATCCATGACAAATTTATGACAGAATCAAAATAGTCATACCTGTGCTATCATAGAAGTGTTCCATGACATTACCAAAATTATCATCACGGAAGTGTCCACTTCCATGACGATAAATCGCGTGTCACAGAAGTGCTTTCGTCAAGGGTGATCGACACGTGGCATCCACCATAACGGAACGCCGTTAAGCTATCGGGTCGGGTTTTGGATCCGATAACCCGTTAACAGCCCCGACCAATGGGGATTTTCCATGTGTAAAATCATCATTGGCTAGAGGAAACACGTGTCGGCTCATCGTCGAGACAGATGTCATCCACTCGCTGGACAGAAGGCGCCTATGATACGTCGACACGTGGCACGACCCAACAAGTTTAAATGGGTCGGCCCAACTAAAGGCCCACAAGATTTTCCGGACCACAATGGGCCAGCCCAGCTAAAGGCCCACAAGATTTTGCGGACCATAATGGGCTGGCCTAGCTAAAGGCCCACAAGATTTTGCGGGCCATAATGGGCCGGCCCAGGTAAAGGCCCACAAGATTTTTGTGTGCCGTAATGGGCCGGCCCAGGTAAAGGCCCACAAGATTCTTGCGGATCATAATGGGCCGGCCCAGCTAAAGGCCCATGAGATTTCGTCGACATTAATGGGCTGGCCCAGCTGTAGGCCCACAAGATTTTGAGGACCCTAGTAGGCCGGCCCATTAATTGCCTGCCATGTTTTGGGCCAAATGCCGGCCCATATTTGATCCGGTCCATTAATGGCCTGCCATGCTCTGGGCCTAATAGTGGCCCACATGAGATCCGGCCCGTTAAAGGCCTACCATGTTCTGGGCCAAATTACGGCCCAGATCAGGTCCGGCCCTTTAAGAGGCTTTGGGCTCAATTATGGCCCATATCAGATTCGGCCCGTCAACAGGACACTATGCTTTTGGGCCCACATGCTAAAGGCCCACTTAGTAATTCGGCCTGATATTAGTTTTGCCCTGTTAAGGGCCCGTTTAACATTTCGGCCCTATATTAATTTCAGCCTGTTAAAAGCCTGTCATATAGTTGGGCCTAACTATGGCCCGGTTTGCATCCGGCCTGCTCGCAGCCGATATCTGATTGGGCCAAACAAGGACCAAGACAATTTTTTGGCCAGTTAAAAGCCCGTGATTTGATTCGCACAATCATGGGTCGGGGTTCATTTCGGGCTGCTGTCAGCCCGTGAGCTGTTCGGCACGTTTCGGGCCCAACCTACATCGTGATTGCATGACGACCCGATTATGTACCGTAATTTTACGGTTTGGTCGGTTTACTACGAAGACAGGATATATATACAGTAAAATAACTATAGCATCGCGAATAAGAAAAAACCTAGACTATGTAATAAAGAAATTACGGCATATTACATCCAGTGGGCATCAAAGTTCACCACTATGGTAATAAAGCACAAGCAGACAGCAGATTACATACACTGGGCATCAAAGATCGCCACCAGTGCAAATAAACACGCCGACAAAATAATATACAAAACCGACAGCACTTTAATAGAGTTCAAGAAAGGTTAGCCCTGCTGGGGAGCTGCAGCGCAAGCAGCTGAGCAAGATGATGAGACTGCGCTTGTTCAACACTTATATCTTCCTCACTCTGAAAGATAAACAAGCAAACAGATGACATGTTTTGCACATAAAAGTATCAGTGCTGACAATTCATCACATTTCTTACTGACGAATAAAGTGACACCGTTTAAATTTGCATTAACACAATATGGTATTGTTCAGGTCAAGACATGGTAGGAAATGACATTGTGAAGGAGTTGGCAGCTTCACGACACCACTAGATTACAGATCAAGAACTCATAAGTATCAATGGTTAGTGTGATGTCAATTTATACCATTTCAGATTGGCAAATAAAGATACGGTTTAAATAATAGTAGAATGATATGACATTGTTCATAGTTAAGACATTGCAGAATATGACATTGTGCTGTAGTGGGTAGGTTCACCACACCACTGGATTACAGATGAAGAACATAAGCATACATGCAGTGCAAAAGAAGATCACTTGCTCTGTATAGTTTAATTTACATGGTATGAAGAAGGAACTTGGTTGTACAACTGAAAACTTAAATTGAGAAAGGACGAACTTTTGTTTATGAACTACATATAATAAACTTTAAACAAGCAATTTGATGCAAACGCCAAAAATAAATAGTTGTTGCAGTCATGCCTAACCAAATATATACAACAAAGCTTGAAGGCTTGAGATGGACAAACTTACATTATTGGTGAAGACAGGCTCTATAAAGGCCTTGTCCATGCTGATGGGGGGGGGAATTCAAGAAGTTTACCACAGAATCTTCTTCAAAAGCATTGCCTTTATTCTACATTTTGTTAAGAGTAAATATAGATGTGATAATATACGAAAAAATGGAGAATATTTAAGATAAGATGAAGAGGATGCTATATAACCAAGTAGCTATAAATGTAAGTGCAGCGATATAGGAAAAAGGTACAGCCAAGAGCAATGCACAGCTAAACTTCTTCAGTACCAACCTTATGGTAAGAGTAAATATAGATCTGATGTGTAGAAAATGGAGGGCAAAGGAAAATAAGCTGCAGAGTGATGGTACATGAAGAACTACCTGTCATTATAAGTACACTGATAAAGGACAGCATGTACTTACAAGAACAATGCAGAGCTAAAAAAATATTGGCATTGGATATATTCTACACTAATGTAACCATTCATACAGATCAGATAATTTGGAGCGAACAATTGATAAGCAAGCTATCATGCATACTGCTGTCACATAATGAACCAGGTATGTATGCAAGTACAGTGATACAGGACAACAGGTACTAACAAGAGCAAAGCAGCGGGCAGCATATTTGCGATATCCTGTCGTTCTTGTCAAACCAGAATTCTTCTTCGAGCAGATTTCCTGCAAAAAAGATCCATAAGGCACATGCGGAAAAGTAGAAGTTCAAATTGTCATGTGATTTCATAGACATTACCTCATCCTGGGAACGAGACCAGTGCATAACAAGGTTTTTCCATTCAATGTCTTCTAAATTTAGCACAGGAGACTTCACCGGAAATTCGTTTGTAGACTTGCCATCAAAGTGTGATTTCCTCAGGTAACACCGATACTGCTGCAATGCTTCCTTGAAAAGCACAAGCAAGCTTTGCTCGTCATGACTGTCCAAATTGACCCTCGCCTAGTTACAACAATGTAATGTAAATCATTGATGTGTTCAATCAGCAGAAAACAGGAAAATAATAACCATGAATAATAGCACTTACACGTAAGTTGGACAGGAAGATGTGAAAATGGTGTTTGTCTTCACAATAATCTTCCCATGATGGGAATATATGCACGTAGTCCCTAACAACATTGAAAGCATTGTCTTTTAAACTGGGAATAAATGGAATGGGGTTCCAATCAGCGGGAATTGGCCGTCTCTGCAGTTGGGATAGGTCTTCGGCCGGTGGACTTGTTGTACTTTTTGCTGGAGTGGGATTTTTTTGTGGAACAGCTGGTGCTATGGCAAATGAAATCGGTATACCTTTTGCTGGAGTGCAGGTCCTGTGTGGTGGGGCTAGTGGTGTGGCCAGTGAAGTATGGGTACAGTCTGCTGGAGTCGGTCCTACGTTTTGTGTCACTGGTTGTACAGCCAATATAAGTGGGGTGCTGTCTGATTTCTTCGGCACCACCACGTTTTTCAAGGACTTTGCTGGTGCTCCTTCAGGTTCGGCAATCACCCTCTTCCTTTTTGATGTCTGATGCACAAGAGCAGCATTTGAGTGGAAAAACATGGTATGATGACAGATGGAATATGTATTGATAATGGATGGGCATGGCATCTCGACATATATGATGAGTAAAACTAAGCAGATGGCGGTGCAACAAAGTAGAAGAAATGCAAGACAACATATGCAAGATACGCGCAATCAATAAAACATTGCCAAATTAGAACAGGCACCTTGATGGGTGAACAGGACAGGCCATCTACCTTTGACTCCTCGAGGTTAGAATAGTCATCAGGATGATATTCTGAACAAGAATCAACAGGTGG
Organism: Triticum urartu; assembly: GCF_003073215.2. Lineage (NCBI taxonomy): Eukaryota > Viridiplantae > Streptophyta > Magnoliopsida > Poales > Poaceae > Triticum > Triticum urartu. Next base: position 412,405,754 of record NC_053028.1, read on the forward strand.
GGAGCGTACGAGTTTCATTGCTTCCAGAATGGCACTCAATGCCTTGCTGCCAATTTTGCAAGTCATTGCAGTGTTCCACAATATTCTTCTGATGTGCGGATTCTGATATTCACTGTAATTGCGTGTAATATCTGAGAACCATGAAAACATAAATAGTTGTGAGATTATCTTTGTAATGCAGATGATATTCTAATATAGGGGCGCCCATGTAAACACTTGTGTGATATCACTGGATTCTGATGAGAGAGCTCATGTGTGCTGTAATATGGTGCGTGCATTTATATAATCTGGCACAAGTACACAAAAAATAGGCTCCAGGAGTAAGGATAGCTGGCAGATGATAGGTTCATAATATACTGTATAGAGAGTTTATTGCCAAACCATGATAACAAGAGCACACAGCAACTAGGCAGATCATAGTGTACATAACAGAGGTACACCATAACCAGGATATATAAATCGGGAAAGTGGAACTGGCTGGAAATTACGGTGTTGTATTGCCGCTAGTAATTGAAAGCCTATCGATCACGTACAGGCCAGCTCTATCAGCTGTTGACTGCAGATGTCCCTGCTCCCCTTCCTGACAAGGAACATACTGTGCTTCCCATACAGAACACCGCACGGGCCGCCGGCCGGACCACCCCCCCACCGCCTGTGTTCCTCCGGCACCCCCACCCCCACCCGTGTCGAGTTTTCTTCATTCGGCGAGGCCCCACAACCACCCGAGCCCCTTCGATCACACCGGCGAACTCTGGCGAGCTCTGAAAAATCGACTGACCCAATTTTGAAATTTAGTCTACTATGATTTAACTAGTGTGGAATATAAAAGGGGAAAACCATAAGCATTGCGAGTATGGTTTTGAGCGTGCCATGGCGGATCTGAAGGTGCAAACCCAACAAAGGCAACTTCGCAACCAAGACAAGAAATCAGAGTAAAGCAGTGGCGATCTATTTTCTTGCTGCGATAAATAAGTTGAGCAGATACGAAAGAGTACCGCCTCTGGTGCGGCGCCGTGTACGCATCTACTGAGAATTTGACGGTGCTGCGGTAGCGATGGCTGCCGGCAGCGTGGAAGCAGATCTAGGAGGGTAGATGGTGGCGGCGGGGTGTGGTGGACGAGATGGTCGTAGGAGCGGCGCCGGCAAGGTGGACGACGGCGGGGATGAAGCGAGAGGACGGGATGCAAGGATCCCGGTCCGAAGCTGTGGATGAGAGAGGTCGATCTCTTGTAATGGACGGCGGCGTCGGGGTATCAGCTCCGGCATGGTGGAGGAGGACGGCGGTGGATGGGGTGGCAGATGGTGGCGGACGGAGGAGGGTGGGGTGGAGAGGGTGTTTTGGCGTCAACGGAGTACGAATGGGGAAAAGGGAGGTAGAGAGGAAGGGGAACCATGTATTCAGGGCACGCTTGTCTCAAATGCGAGGAAATTTACAAACTTAGCCCCCGTTTCAAATTTCTACTACATCACAGCAACACTAGTCGGTTGGGGATAGCACGGTAATCTCGCATACACCGAATATTTGCCGACGAGAGTTTGTTTTTGGCGCCCATCGTGTATGAATATGAATTGGGGAGGGAGTCGATTTCGGCCGAGGACACACTGTGTTTTGGCGCCCACCGTGTATGAAGCTGGGTGAGAGGCGGTTACGTCATGTTTGGGTGAAATTACAAACCTACCCCTATCAAAACCTATAGAAATCCAGCATATAGGCTTTGCGTGGCAGGGATAGGCGGTAGTGATTTCCATCTCACAGATTTTGGTTTCGGGCGGTTACTGCGACTTTCGCCGCTTCATTCAAATTTTGCAGAGTGCACGTTTACTGTGCCAACTCAATTCGAATCCCGTTTGTATTCTATTTTTTCGGGCGGGATCCATTTTTAATTGGAATTACATTCTATATACATCATTTTTTTATATACTTTCAAAAGCACAACACCATTTATACATAAATATGGTTTACAAATGGCATGATCTTAGATTCATAAGGTTGTATTCATCAATTTGGATTTTCAAATATTTGAAACCACTTTATGTTGAAATCCAATGTATGCATTCCTCGCTAACTGTCTCCAATTAATGTGTGTTTCATGTGGGTTTTTTTACTTCTCAAACATGTATAATGTGTTTCACACACGCAACATATAGTGTAATCCCGTTTAGACATTAATTGCATATAAACCATGCATTGTTTGTAATTGAAGAATCTATGGATCACCAATATTGATAAACTATATAACATTACACGTGTGCCCAAATTCAAATGAATATGAATGTTTGATACACCAATTTGTGTTATGATATTATCGATGTCGTGATCTCCAGTTTAAATATTTGAATCCCCTTCAATCCAGATATTCGTCTCATATAGCTATCACTCATGCTTATATAGGACTATCTCTCTGGACCTATACGCGTTCATCGTCTCTCAGGTATCTCTCGTGCTACCTATATGTCGAAGATGATCTTTTATCTTCGTAACACACTGACGGTACTCTCTCCCTCGACCTTCATCACTCTATCTCTCTCTAAGTATATCTCGCTCCCTGCTATGTGTCTCTAACTATGATTCTCCATGTGGAATCTCTTTCTCTCACACAAACACAAAACTTTGTCTCCCGGGGTCTCATTTCTCTCCACTATTCCCATGTGTGCCACTCGCACACCCCTCATACAGAGATGTCTTTCGCTCCTTAGATATGAGAACCTACGACTCTTCCTCTTCAATATCTCTTTCTCACACACAAACACAAACTCTGTCTCCCAGGGTCTCATATTTCTCCATTGTTCTCTTGTATGTCGCTCACACACACCCTCTCTCCCTAGAGATATCTTGCGTTCCCTCGTATGTCTCTCTAGCTATCACTCTCATTGTGAAATATCTTTCTCTCTCGCAGACACAAAACTCCGTCTCTCTGGATCTCATTTCTCTCTGATATATGTTTGTATGTGACTCACACGCACCCTCTCTCTATCTCTCTCACACCCACACACATAACCCAGCCTTCTGATCCACTCGACTCCTATCTCTAACACACACTAGGTAGCATCTTTATCTTTCTATTTATCTGTTTCTCCATCAACCTTCTTTCTCGCCCTCACTCTTGATTCCTATCACGCACACTACATATGTTTCTCTCTACATGCAGTCAAGTTCCCTCTCACACACATATATAACTTCACCCTTTGAACCACCCGACGGTCATCTCCAACACCCAAACTAGCGGATGTCCCTCTAGCTAGCATCTCCATCTCTGTATCTATCTGTAGTTTCTCCATCAACATTTCTTTCTCGCACGGAGTCTTGCTTCCTATCACCCACACTATATATGTCTCTCCATACATATGCATTTATAGGTTGGTCTCTTTTGCACAATCATTGCGCCTCACTCCCTCTGCTCGCCATAGATGCATGCTCCAGCCCACGCCACTATCTCTTAAAGACAAAAGCACATGCTCAATTGTCGGGACTTCTTCCATGCATTCTCACATGCATGCATATTGTCATACCGATCTGTCTCTCCCATGTCGTTGATCTTATGACTTATGTCTTCTTTCTTTTACGTCGATCATGCGCTCGCGCACACACGCACATCCCACGTATACATGTATACCTCTCACACATGCATGTTCAAGGTCTCTATGTCTCCATACGTAGTTAATTACCCTCAATCCTAATGCCACATCGAATCGTTCTCCTCTTTTGTGCACATAACTTCCGCCTGGATGGGTAAAACACACACTCACACTTAACAATCTCCTTCTAGCTACCCCCCCCCCCCCCCCCCCCCCCCCCCCCCGCCGCCTCTCACTCTTCCCCTATATCCCCGAAACCAATAAGACCATCCCTTAGTTTAATTCCTGCCTACATGCACCATCGATATATAGTAGTCTTCCTCGGTGTCTCTCGAACAAACACGTTCTCTCGAAGTCGACTCCTCTCACGCGCACACACCTTCTCTTCCCTCTCTACGGGCATTTTCTCTCTCGCACCCCATCGTTGGTGGCCTCTGTCATACACATCACCTCTCTATGATGAAATCCATGCACACTTAAATTACATCCGCCACAGAGGACCCCGCGACACACACACACGCACGCACGCACCCCCCCCAACACACACACACTAAGACTCCATCTCTCTCTATCTCACACACACGCACAAACACACACACACACACACGCAAGCATGCATGCCCCCCCCACACACACACTAAGACTCCATCTATCTCCCTCTCTCACACACACAAACTAAGACTCCATCTCTCTCTCTCCTCTCTCTCTCACACACACACCCCACACACACACTAAGACTCCATCTCACACACACATGCTCTAGGCGGAGCATTTGTTCCTACCACCCTTCATCCAACCTTACCCGTATGATAAACAATCACCTTTATTTACTTGCATAACATGGACAAATTCCACTTTACTTTAGTAGTCAGCAAACTTCTCATTTGTACCCTTATAAAAAACAAGTTGGTGGTGATGGTGTGCCTGCCATCTTGTAATACAGACCGTATGATCTATATCTGAGGATAGAAAGCAAACTATGATAATTTTACAAAAGATACCCGCACCTCTCTCCACATCATTATCTCCCGCAACCTCATTGCTCAGCAATTAAAAAAGGAATAAGTCTCTGGAACAATCTAGCATGCATGGTGGCCGCTGCCGCCTGCAGGCGCCGTCCATCCCCATGCCTCCGCCCATTCCGACCACCAGTCACCACCATGCTCCACTCCTCCTCGCCTTATCTCTCATCTTTCAAATTTTTTTGATGACATCCTCGAGATACTAGTTTTTCGATAAAATTCTTGAGATAGCATTAGTTTTTACACATGGGATTACTCCTGCATGGGTCAATCACAACAGGTGTTTTGTAAAAAAATGCATATTGATGTTCCGTGCAATGCACGAGAATCTTGCTTGTAATTATATAATGCAAATCACGAGCAGGAAGTGACATTTTTTTGACACAACCACGTTAACATGGCCACGTAAATCACTAGCTAAAGTAAATACCATTATATTTATATCCCGATGCAAAAGGTTGAGTACATGTCCGAAGAGTAGAGTTGCACACACGCACTCTGTCTCTCAGAATCTCTCTCACACACACACACCAGTTACGTGATGCCCACTTAAGCAGACACGTATGTTACAATTTGTGCACCCGTGGGTACACGTGATGCTGCACATTTATTTAAGCCGGAAGGCGAACCCAAACAGTAGCTGCATTCATTCCCCTCCCACCGCCTCTTCTCTGGTTGCCGTCGCCCGATAGCCATGGGCCGGCCGAAGGTAACAACATACGCCATACTCTCGCCGGAGCGGCGCTTTAATATGGAAATTTTAGTGGTCATGCATGCATCTTTTTGTGCTAGCACTCCTATATAAGGGTTGACTGGTCGCTTCCCGCGGACATGCGCGGGCGGTGGAAGAGGAAGGAGAAGGGAAGCGGGCTGTGGAGTAACGTTTTTTACCACAATTTCTTAGGAAACTGAGTGCAATAATTGAGTAGTTTTGCAAACTACTAGTACTACACCTGAAACGGTTCAAAACCTATACTCCCTTGCCAGCGCGCGCTTCCCGCATGAAACATTCAGTGTCGCCCTGGAGCATCAGTGCCGCATTAATGCCCGGCCAGAGCGGAGGCGACCTCGCACTGGCACCGGCTTTGAAGTGGTGCGACGGCCGAGAGAGCGCCGCTTCCCGGTGCACGCGACTGCTACGCGTCGAGACTGGCCATAGGCCCTATTGGATCCATGGGTTAGAGTTAGTTTGAGCTAGTTGGGGCTCAAATAGCCCTAAACTATCCAAGCATGAGGGTTTAAATTGGAGCAAGTTGCACCGAACCCACCAAAAAAACTATCCCACCCAAGAGGTGCTAACTGGAGATAGTTCTCATTGGGACCACTGAAAAATCACTTTTCTCTCTCCATGAAGTGCATTTATTGTCAATCTAACCCTGTCACCCAAACACCTCTTTGGCTACAGTTAGTTCAGGGTTAGTCATGAGTTAGTCTAACCTCTAGCTAAGTTAGAGTATCAAACAGGAGCAGTATAGGACATGCAAGTTGCTCAAAACATACAGGCAAATTCGTACGTGAAAGGATTTTTTATTTTTGAAAACGGAACGTGAAAGGAATTTTTTTTAGAATGCTCTTGGCATGTCGCTAACATGTGATAGTTAACTGACCTCAATAGACGGTAGAAACGCCAGCCTGCCGCACTTTGATAGAGACGAGGAGGGAGAAGCGATATAGGCTGCTGGATTACTAGAGATAGGTGTCGCACCGAAGCCAAGAAATATGGTGATAGCGTGGGTTAGCCATGTACTAGTATGATACTACACTGGGCTGCCGTGTTTCGTACTCTTCCAGTCCACTGTGGAGATGATTGGTTAATTTTATATCGCTGAATAATATTAAATATTATGAGTGTAGACGCTCCACCATGAGGTTCCTTGCTCCTTCTCGGTCGTCCGGAATCTATGTTCTTCCACTCTATTTTTTTACGTGAGCTTTGTTCATCCTTTTGCCAACACGCGAGACATCTAGCATCAAGGTGCACATGTTATGCAAGGATCGTTCCATCTATATGAAGAACACGTGGGACTGGAACTACGAGACGAACATGTACCCAGGAGTGGACGTACGAACCTGAGTAATGTAGCGCAGTAAGTGAAGTAGAAAGGCACAAATGGTATGAACATACGTGGCATATAGGGTGTGTTCGGTTGCGTTCTCGTCTCAGCATAGTTGTTCTCTCTTCATGCATGCTCAACTCAACACCCCTCTTCATGCATGCTCTCTTCATGCATGCTTCTCATGTATTTGTGCTAAACTAGTGTGGACTCATGCACCCTCCATATACTCTACCAAACACCCAAAACTAGGTCGAGAAGGGAACTCTTGGGCGGCATTTGTCTCTTACTACGTACTACCACTAAATGTTGTACGTGCAATGCACGGTGATGTTATGGAGTACGTGCCTAAGTACTCTACTACTACTATATTAGTTGGAGGCACATATTAACTTTTATATTTGTTTACGTGTATGCCTCGAGACCTTCCAACTAGACGTGTCTTTGTCTCCAGGTCGCACTTTGTATCGTTCATACCACTAAGTACTACTACGTGTGGTCTCCGACCCAGAAGTGGAAGAAGTGGAGACGCTCTACCACGCTGTTTTTTTTACGCTGGGCTCTACCATGCTGTTCATGTCCCACTCCTTTCGCTGACGTGTGGGACATCCAGCACGTGCCATGTTTGTCACCCTTCGTCGTAAGAGTTGAAATGCTAGCATTCATCAGAAATAAAAAATAATTATAAATCGGCAGTGATACTATTTTTTGCGAACCAATCAGCAGTGATACTATACCACGCGGTTTCCTTGCTCCTCGATATCGGAAAGAATACTTCCGTTCGCCAACATGTGGGACGTCGACCATCCTGGTCCACTTGCCATGCACGCAGAACTCCAAGGGAGTCACCCAGGTTGTCGTGCCGCAGTAACAATGACTAATGAGCAGTCAAATCACAGGCCCACTTCCCAATTTGAAGTTGCTTGGACGAAGGAACCATCATGACTTCATTGAATTCCGCTTCTTGAAGAAAACTATTGTACCGGCAATACTGCTAGCTACAGTAGTTACTCCAACAGAGGCCTCCTTTCGTCCATAGGATAGGAATATGAAAATCATAGGAAGTGGGATGACATGCATCTCAATTCCTATAGAGAAAGAGATGCCATTTGATACTTAGGATAGGAATTTTTCCATTTAGTCTAGGCTAATGTACTGGTAATTTGCTCTAAAAACTATAGTAGTAACTAGTAGTACTGGTACATGCTCGTACTCAGACACACACACACACACTAACTACTAGTACTACTACTTCTCACATGCTGGCCAGACGCCGTCATTCTCCTTCCCGGCTTTATCGGCGACACCCCGCCATGCTTGGATCTCCACCGACCTCTTCACAGCAGCGCGTGCGTCCTTTTCTTTCTTGCGGCGGAGGGCCTCTCTTTTCTTGAGTGCTTTCTGACTTTTCCGCTCCCTCTGTGCGGCTTTGGCCGCCTCTTGCTCTACCGCCCATTTGGCCTTGGCATCTTCAAATTCCTCCCACATAGTTGTGAGGTCGCGAGCGGCGACGAACTCGGCACGGTGGGATGCCATTGCTTCCCTAGCATTTTGTGTGCGGTCGTGGGCGGCGAGGAACTCGGCGCGGCAGGATGCCATCGCTGCCTTACCGGTTAGTATGCGGCATGGTGGCATGAACGACGCTTAGTGAGAGCTCTGGGGTGGAGTGGCCGGACAACCGTATAGTGCATTGGTTTATCAAGAGCTCAAGGACAGAAGACGAAGCAAATTTGGATTCCCCTTCAATCCTGGTCATTTATTACCGAGTAAAATGCATTGGCGGTCATCGAACTTGTCTTGATAGCTCACTTTGATCATTGTATACGAGATATGGTGATTATACGGTCACTGGCTCGGCTTATAGCTCCGTATTTGTCTGGTTGACCAGTCAAACAGTCCGCATGCGCCTCATCAGCTTGTGTTCTTTATCTATCTACGCGGGCCTACCTGTCAATGGAGAAAGAAATACTGTAAAAACCAAAACTATGCTAGAGTTCGGACCGCTTCCGGAGCCCGCTCTCACCGCCCTGGCCCCTCAAGACGCCAGCTGCCCGCCGCATGCATGCATAGCAAGTAGTACTCCTTATGTGGAGGAGAGAGAGGCATTGACAAAGTCAAGGAGTGGGCTCTGCAAGAGCCAGTCTCTACACGTGCTCCTAGGTATAAAAAATAATTCTAAAAAAGGCATAAAAACAATTGTGTCTTAAAAAAGAAACGTAAAAAACATTTGAGAGGAAATAGATAGAGAGAAAGTGAGAAAAAGTTGTAACCTGGGCATTACATGAGGAAGGAGGGAGTGGTGCACATGCCAAGTTCACTGGGCTGCCGTGTTTCACACTCCTCCGTCGTAACAGTGGAGACAATAGCTTTCATAAAAATAAACAATGAATACTCGTTGCTCATCCTCTATATCGGAAAGAATACTTTCATTCGCCGACATGTGGGACGTCGACCATCCTAGTCCACCTGCCATGCACAAAATTATCCTGGTCTACCCCGGTCGTATCGCAGGCCCAACCTTTCCCACTGTAAGTTGTTCGGACAAAGGAACCATCATGACTTCGTTGAATTCCGCTTCTTCAAGAAAACTTATTGTACCCGCGAAGACTGGACGGCATTGTACCACGTCATATGACTGAAACCCACTAGGCCAAACTAGCCCACCTAGGTCATCTATTTTGGAACGGAGGGAGTACGTCTCTGCACTGCTATGATTTTGTGTTGCACGTCATATCACTAAAACCCACTAGGCCAAACTAGCCCGCCTAGGTCATCGATCGCTAAGCCTACAATTTTAGGAGCTAGGGCTATTGGTCGATCGATGAGGGATAAGTATAAGCGTACCACGAGCTCATCAGCCCCAATGTTTCTCTTTGGTGAGTGTTTTGCAAGTACTATAGCTCGCACAGTAGCTAGCCTACTAACACCAAGAATCATCAAACAAGCCCTGCTGATATGATAAACAGTTCAAACTTACATCTAATCATGCCATATATTACATCAAAAGCTGGTGAGGATACATCTGTTTCCATAACTCGGAGAGGGTTCGCATGATTCATCACATGATTCACTATCAAACAAAAGTAGCAAGATCTTCCCACACAAGATAGTGCACTAGCCCTAAGATGGTTTGATAACATCGTTCTGGTAATTAAACACAGGGCAATGCAAACTACCCTGAAGGATTAGCGTGACCAACTATTTCTTGTCATCGATCTCTCGGGCAATGACCACAACATGGACAGCGGCATGGGAATCGATTTCTGGGGCGATGTCCGCAGGACTGACCACGACATCGGAATCGATCTCTGGGGCGATGTCCACAGGATGGACAGCGGCATCGGAATCGATCTCCGGGGCGATGCCAACAGGACGGGCCACGACATCGAAATCATCAAGGACGTCCACCGGCACCTGCACAACCCTAACATATTAGCAAGCACATTGCAAATAATCAAAAACCACAACTATGGTAATAAGCCATCATTTTTTACCTTGTGCAGCTCACCGGGGGATCTCATCCCTCCGGGGGCCATCTCCTCGTCCTCGATGGGGGCCATCACCTTGCCAGGGGAATACTGCTTCTCAACGGCAACTATCTCCTCAAACTTGGTCTTGAGCCTCACATAGGTGGCAATCAGAGTTCTTGGGGTAGGCACGGTGGGGCCCTTGCTGTTCTTCCAACTTTCTTTGAGGAGTTCGTCTGCCAACGTCCTCAAATCTTGGGCTAGTGCTTGTTTCTTGGAGTTCTTCGTCTCCATCGGTTGGCCCGCCAACATGGTCAACTCGTTGGTCGGTGCTCGCTTCCTGGAGATCGTTGTCTCCAGTGGGTTGTCCACCGGCAACTCTTTGCCTAGTGCTCCAGGATCCATCAATGAACTGACAAACAAAAAGCAATCAAAAGGAAACCACAATCGCAATGAAAACGGGAAAAGAATAGGATGTGAGAATCGGTCGGTGCTTCACAAAAAGAAGATTCTTGGAATGAAAATATAGCAGCATAACTGATCCACCCACCTTTCCTTCGTCGGTACAGAAGAAAAATGGAAGAAGTGAGTAGCCTGGAGTGAGGTTTTCTTCAAGAAAGGGAAGAAAGGGCTTGAACGAGTGTTCCAGTGAAATGATGGTTGCTTCGTCCAGTCCAACTTGGAGGCCACCTTACCACTGCTGGTAAAGGTGCGGGTTTTGTGATATGACGGGTCATGACGGCCACACAGGGGTGACAGGTGAGTCTCGTCTGTAGCACCTCGCTGTGATTTGGTGGATGGCATGCGGGCCCGGATGCTTTGAAATGTCTCGCATGTAAATAGAGCGGCTAGTCATATAGGATTGCTCAATATTGTGCACCGCGACCAAGGCGGAGAGGAAAACGAGAGAACTACGTAATTAATGCATGAGTTTAATTAGGGTAGTTTTCTAAAGTACGAGATACATTCCTCTAATCGCAAAATGCCTTGGTTCATGAGATTTGAGATTTGAGCCCTATAAACCAGAAGGGAGGGAGTACTGCACACGGTGTAGTCTAGTCACTTGTTGAAATCTCTAGAAAGGCAAATACTCCTTTCCGATTTATAGGGATATACTACTCCCTCCATCTAGGTGTGTAAGTCATCTTACGAAAACCAAAAAGTCCCAAAACACTTAGGCGCGGTGCATTAACTTCTACCTTGTTTCTTGTTTCTTGACATATCAACCAATAAGAGATGAGAGGTGTGCATGCTTTTAATGACTTGCAATGGCTAGTTCATTGCATGCAATGCTATTAATTAGCAAATAAACAATGGTGACCCCAGGAGGAAACGGTGCTAAGCGTGTGGACCTATACAGAATGAGTATCAACCAATGGATAATGGAGTTTAATTGTTAAACAATAGTAATTTTGTCTCATGCAAGAGCTTGGCTAGTACTCCAAGGAACCGCACCACACGAGCGTTCGCAACTGCCACATTCGGGTTGCGCTTGGCTCTTCGCCGCTTCGAGAAGACGAACAATAAAGATGTTACTCCTACTTCTACAGTATCGAATCCACTGCTGTATGCCCGTCCACCTCATGCGGGAGGGATAGCGAAAGCTTCAACTTATTGCTCCTGCCTTTGCGTCTATGACAGGTGGGCCCAATATGTGGTTGGCCCTCCTGTCATGCAGCCAAAGGCAGGTGTAGTTAAGGCACCGGAGCTCAGTCCGTGAGGGAGAGGGCGTTGTAGTAATCAAATTTCTCGGTCTTGTATGAGTTGACGAAGATAGGGGCTGCTTGCTTGCTAGGGTTGCTCACTACGTATATATAAGTCGGAGCCTCTGCGCTTGCTTGCTAGGGTTGCTCTATTCACACACTCTCATCCTCTCCAGATTTAAACAAGATAGGGGTAGTAACACTGTCTTTCTCCCTTCAAAAAACACTGGCTTTCTATCCTCACCGCTGTTTACAGATCCGGACGTATCCCCCTCCGCCGGTGAAGGGGAGGAGGGGCAGCGTTTAGGCCGTCATCGACAACGAGGGAGGAGACCCACTGCCGGCCGCACTGTTATCTCTGGCCGAGCGCCGGCGCGGGAGGTCCTCCGATCCCTTCGTCGTTGCCTGTGGGCGTATCCGGCCTCTCGCCGCCCACCTATCCACATCCCGACGACCTTCAGGTATATCTTCGTTCGAAACCGCCTTAGCTCTACTTCCCCAGCTCGCTACGTCGCTGCATGTGCATCATTTTCTACCTCTTAGCCCCTCTCGATCGGATGGTCCAACGTCACATATTTTTTCTATTGTTAGAGGTAACACTACTTCATGGAGTCGAATCTTGTACTCCCTCCGTCCGAAAATACTTGTCATTGAAATGGATGTATCTAGATGTATTTTAGTTCTAGACACATCCATTTTGATGACAAGTAATTCCGGACGGAAGGAGTACTTGGTTCAAACAAGAAAGAAAGTGGGGGTGGGGGAATTTAGTATGTACATCGGACTTGGTACAAACAGGAAGGAAAGGGGGTGAAAGTAGTACAGACTGGTCATCCAACCGGTCCCTTGGTCGAAAAGGGAAATATAGGGGTAACGTTGTACACAGTGGTATGACCAGGACTAGATTTGCTATCCACACATAGGAGTAGGTGGCTAGAGTGAACAAAAATGGGACCAACCCAGATACGTTTCTTGGATGTTTGTTTCTCAGGGCAACAAACTATGAATCACCACTTTATGCCCCTGTTTATGTACATGGTGCTGGACTGCTGGTGCACCCACTGTCCCATGCCCTTATACCAAATATTTAGGCTCCGATCGGAATAAAGGGGCAGAAAACATAGGTCTTGATGAAAATAGAGGAATTGGAAAGGAATGTAGGTATAAATCTATGGAACAGCGAACCGGAGGAAACTCTCAAGAGAATGTGTTCGGATGGACTACGAAATGTACAGATTTGTTTTTTAGAGTAGCATGCTTGGCAGTATGAGATGTTATTTGTTTATTCAGCTGCACAGTTACTACTCTTGTCCTCACCTCACGTACCACACATAGGTTGATTCTTTTATTCCAGCAACACAGCACAACAAGCTGTCTAACGCATGGCAGCGAGCGCCTGCCTCGGGCTTCCGCCCAAAAAATGAGCAACGCGTGGATGTTTCTAATCCTATGGAATCAGTACTACCAGACCAGCTTTCCTATGAAACACTATTCACCTTTCCCGTGTTCCGAACGGTTGGAAGGGAAAGAATACCGTAGGAATTGTGTTCCTACGAAAATCCTGCACCAAACCTGTGAACCAAACGCAACCTTAGTTGTTCTTAATCTAATGTCCCTGGTAAAAATGAAGCCATGCCACTGTTATAAGCCATGACAAGTTTAGCCAAATGTTTTTGCTTGTAATTGTTTGAGACTCTGATTGTTTCCTCTATGCCTTTTTGTGCAAACAGGGATATCCAATTCACCTGGTTGATGTTGTGACCTTTTGGTGCACTGCACAAAACTCTTCTTAAAAGAAGTGACTTTTGTGTTGTTTAACTGGAATGTCGGAATGGAACAGATGGTTCATTTTGGTGGAACTGCACAAAGGGAGATCTGTGTTCCAATCCTCATCATCCATATTGGCGCCATAACCTTCCTTTAGGTAAGAATGATATTTAATGCATGTGTTCATCTCTATTTTCCGACTGCCATGAGAAAATAATGCTATTTTTTACTAGTACACTTGTACTCCCTCACTGACAAAACCAATTCTGAATTAGAAGGCCAATCATGTACTTGGTTTCACCAACTGGTGAGGAGAAAGAGAAACAGAGCATGAAGAGGAAGAAGAAGAAGAAGAATAAACAGTGCCAAGGCGATCTTGCTGAAGCCAGAGGACTTAGTCGAGGCCATTCAAGGGCTCCGGCAATGACTACCTTACATGTGAGACGATCCTCCAGGGAGCCATTCCACTTCTGCTGTCTCACTTAATTAATTAGGAGTACTTAAGTACCACTAATTTATTACTGCCTAATTTTCCTGTTAGAGTTAAACAAATCTTTAGTAGGACCCTATGCTGAATCATGTACGTGTGTATGTTTGTCTATGGAGGTGAATCATGTGGCGGAGCAGGGAGGGAATATTATTAGTGTCATGACATAATAGTGCTATTGTTTTGCATGTCAATTTATTGCCATTGGTTCAATGAGGCAATGTTTTGCGTATTGTCCGTCATGAATTTGATGCTGCTGGTTGAGTAATATGCTAATGTCTTCCTATCCTTTCTCACTAAGCTAATGAAGATTTCACCTTGTTCCTACTTGTGCAAACAGGGATCATGTTGTGCCAATCATACATTAAATGGAACTACACAAGACAATACAATGAACTGTATCCCAGCCAGTGCTTTAACTCTGCTGGAAATTCTTGATAATCTTTCGATATAATCTCAGCACTGGTAAACAAGAGTGATTTCAACCATACATTTGAAGTGCACAAAAATATATACTATTGTGTGATTCCAGTGAGTGCTTTATCATCTCTTATGGGACTACATGAATAAGCTTTTTTTTCTCGGGTTGGTACGGTCCTAAGGCCTTCATCCATATTAGTTTGCTGTCATCTCTATTTGTATCGTGCTACTGTCATGAGAAACTCCTTTATCTTTGCACATTAAAGTTTTGCAACCTACGATAAATGGCAATGCTTTGTGTGTTGAGTTGAGCTAATTGGCACTGATTAAATAAACTAATACCTCTCTTTAAGCAAGACTACTATGTTGCTAACTTTACCCATTAAGATAATGAGGGTGCTTCTATTTGTTAGTGTATGTTTCATAAACTAGTCCCACTATTAACGTAATCTCACTCTCTCAATATATGTGCCAACACGGATGCTCGATTTTGGTGGAACTGCACAAAAACTTTGGGTGCTTCATTACCTCGACAGCTTCCGTCCTTTCCTGTCAGTTGCTAAACTCCGCCTGCTTTCTTCCTTTGCTGTCAGTCGCTTGGCTTATCTCGGCTTCCAGTCAAAGGAAATAGTAATTGATATGCTACCTCACACAGGTTGGTACTGGTGTTTATCCTGATTATTGTGCCTGTCATACGTATTGGTAATTTGGTATTGTGCTACTGTTTTCCAATTTCGTAAAGGAGTAATTTGGAGCCTGAACTCGCAGGCAAATCATTACATCGGGTGATTTCAGTAGAACTGCACAAAATGATCAGATGGACATGTACTTATGCTGCTGCTATGTACTCCAAAGTTCACTCAGACAAGCATCGATGTTGACAAGAAGTGCCTATATTCATTCGAGTATCAACTGGCGTCAACCAATTGTCAAAATCCAAGTGTGAGGAGAGTGAACGCCAAAAATATTGCTTGGTGCATAGCCCAGAAAAACACAGTCCAGTCTTTGGTCCCAACTTGTGCCTTTTGGTTATCGGCACATATGGTAGCGAACTATATGGCATGGAGTCTAAAGATTCCAGACAAGTTGGTTGACGCGTATATTCATCTAGCACTTAATCAGTCTGCGCGCCAAGGATGATCCATTTCAGTTGAACTGCACAAAAAATTTGGGTGGTTCATTTTCTCAACCGCCTCCTTTCTCGTCTTCAATGTAGAATTTTGGTGAGATACAGGACCAAGATGAGCCAGTAAACTGGTTGGATGAAAGTAGTGGCCAGGTTGCTCAAACCTCCCTCGGCACGAGGCCACTATTTGAGGATAAACCTACAAGCAAAGTTCAGATTGTCTGTGCTGCCTCTTATGTACTCGAAAGTTTACTCGTACAAGAACTAATTTTAGCAAGAAGTACCTCTGATTGAACACCATTTACCAGTCTGTACCCTAGGTAATTAAAGTTCGCCCATGGATCATATTGGCTGTGATCTCAATCATTTGGATGCATAAACATACTGAACATGTGTATATCTAAATCTTTTTGTAAATTATGTATGAATATTGACGTGTGATCTATCAATCATTTGGATGCATAGATATGCTGAGCTTGTGTATATATGTATCTTTTGAGTTGTTGATTGTGAATGTTGGCTATGGATATGAATGTGTCCTGTGAACCTGAGTTTGATATGAATGTTTACCTTTTCTGTTGTATTTGTGTGTGAACTTGTTAGTATGCCTACTGTGGGGTATAAAACGCAGGTCTCTTATAAAAGTAATGTTGTGTCCAATTTATGTTTTCCCTTCTAACCACATTATATATATTTATATTATTACTATTATCGTATATTTTATAGAGACTTATATATACATTATAAAAACATCCCAACTTATAAAAGTAAATGTTTAACGGAAGTTGGCAAGGAAAATCCTGGTTGTTTTTTACTCAGAGGCAAGGAAAATGCTGGTGATTGCGTACAAAAGCTTGCGAAGATTTTAAGGACCAATTTAATAATAACGCGCTAATTTTTATTTTGAGCAATAACTCGCTAATTTCTTAATTATATATATATAATGTGCCTCTCCGGTTTATTCTTTGATATTAATTGCTCCTTCTAACATAACATTATACTCCCTCCGTCCGAAAAAACTTGTCATCAAAATGGACAAAAAGGGATGTTTCTAAAACTAAAATATATCTAGATACATCCCTTTTATCCATTTTGATGACAAGTATTTCCGGACGAAGGGAGTATATATAACGAGCCCACCTAATACGTGTATTTCAAGGAAGTGCAAATGGGTTGGGATTTCTTAGAAAATATAAATGGGCCTGATTGACGCGAAATTATTTGTTCACCTAGCCCAGCAAATGGACTGTACATTCTAGAAAACATGGGTTAAATATATGCCACATTTTTGCAGGCTGGCATGTGGGCCAATAGGTCGAAGCCTATGCAGGGCGTTGTCAACTTGGTCAACAAATGATTGTGTCATCCACAGCCATTGGATTTATATCCAACGGCCGACATGCACCTTCAATCTCTCGTCTTCTTCCTCCAGCGTCGTCGGGACCGCCTGGTCCGGCCTCCGGCGGCTAGCGGCTCTGCTTAGCACGCATCGCTGCGAAGCACTACCCCACCGCCGGCCAGGCTATCCCTCCACCCCTCGACACCTCCTGTTATTCTCCACAGACTACAGCCCCATGCCGCAACAGAACCAGTTATAACCCTTCTCCTCCTCTCAATCTGCGACTCCACTGCCGCGTTTTCCCATCTCTGTGTCGTTCCCGTCCGGGGCCTCGCCGTTGTCCATCGCCTCGCTGCGTTCGGTGTGGCGTGGTCAACAAACGAGAGTCATCGGAAGAGGACTTTACGTGGAGAGCCTGACGGCTGGGACCCACGAGGTCCATGGTCGCACGCAAGGAAAGTTCCTCCTTATTAAGCTGGAAAAAATGTTTCCTCCACCTGACAGCTGGGACCCACCGGCTGTATCTTCGCACAGAAGGAAGTGCCTCCTTGTTTTGTGAAAAAAATTATTCATCCCGTTGACAGCTGGGACCCGTCAGATTTGGTGACTAACTTGTGGGCCTACTAAGCGGACATGTACGCACGGCTTTGTCAACTTAATCAACAAATGATTCTAGCAGCTGGACCGTTGGATGTTAATCCAATAGCCGTGCTCCGTCTTCAACCTCTGTTCTTGCTCCTGTCTCCCGTGGGCGGCACCGTGGCTGTGCTGCCACGCACCCGAACCAGTGAAGTTTCCCACTCCTCTCCATCTGCGACTCCACTGCAGCTTAATAAATAGTAATGTCTTCGGTTTTAGCCTAGTTTTCCGTAGATTAACTGGGCAATTCTCTTCTTCTTAATTAATAGACGAGGCAATTCTTTTGCCTCCGTTTAGAAGAAAATAGTAACGTCTAATTGAGCCAGTTAGTTAGATGCGTACACTTGGTGTAGTAGGATCTTTATTTAGTTTGATGCATACACTTGTTCTTTTTTGGTAGCCCTTTTGTAATGATGGCTGATGTTTGGTTTGGAAGAGAGAGCTGCGTCTTCACTCTTCTGGCCTGCTTACTGCTTCTGTTGCACCCCTAGCCCTGGTTGCTGCTGCTGCTGTTTTCAATGTACAATCAGTAGTATATTTCATCTATTGGTTGAATAAATGTGTTGTTAGAACGACAAACACAATGTTTTGGAAGTCATTGCACGGTTCGATCCTTTAGTGCCCCGTACCGTATGTAGCACATACTATTTATCGTAGGGAACACATTTTTTTTTGAAACTCGGAACACATTTTCCACTTGTTGATAACATGCAGCCCACTGATGAAGGCCCAATAGAGAAGCTCATAACTAACTGGAAGGGAGGCTCTCACATGAATCCGGCCCAGGTACATGCTCATGGTCCCCTAAACATAAATAAGTAAATAAATAAATAAATAAAGCTAAATGCTCATGCACCAGTTCTTTGGGAAAATAGGTAGCCCAGTATTTCATTTTGAAGAATACCCAAGCTAGGCCTATTTGTTTTCTCCGAATTACTGGGCTGCAAATCTTCCAAGACGAGGAGGGATGCATTCCGGCCTGGCTTAAGAGTATGGTCAATGTCTGTTAAAAGTAATATCAAAAGGGGTTGAAAATTCCAAAAAAATTATAGCAAATGGGATATAAGTTTCTTTTTTTGTTTTTGTTCTTCACTGATATCTTATACGTATTTCATTGGATTTAACATGACATAGTACTTATTTATTTTTAAATTTGTTTTAGTATGGCTATTAATTTTTGGATTAAGAATATTTCATTCCCCGGCAAAAATTTGCGAATTTTCAAAATGTCCCACATATTTAGTTAATTTTTTGACCCTGGTACTGACCAGAAAATGGCCAGCAATTCTAAAAATAGAAAACGGGCTGCAATAAATTCCATATGAATTAGAAAATGAGTAAAAATTATAAAAATAATAGTAAATGGGTTGTACACGCCACAGATTTCGAGGCTGACTTGTTTACGCAAGGCTTTGTCAGTGAACACACGATTCTAGCAGTAGTTAGTGTTGGATGTCCATCCAACGGCCGACGTGCTTCTTCAATATCTGATCTTCCTGCTCCAGCCGCCTAAACTAGCGCCGGCGGGACTACCTGCTCCCTCTTGTGGCCCGCTGTGATGCCACGCAGGCTTCCCGGGCCCACCCTACTCCCTCCGCTGGCCTGGCCGCACGCAATCAACTGCCTCCTTATTACGTGAAAAAAATGATTCCTCCCACTGACATCTGGGGTGCACCGGTTGGGAGGCTGACCTGTGGGCCTACTAAGTTGACGCGTACGCATGGCTTGTCAACTTAGTCAACAAACGATTCTAGCAGCAGTAACCATTGGATTTGAATCGAACGGTCCTGCTGCTTCTTCAATCGCTGCTCTTCTTGCACCAGCCGCCCAAACAAGCGCCGGGGAGACCGCCTGCTCCTGCCTCCAGTGGCCAGCTGTGCTGCTGATGAGGCCTCATCGCCCCCTACTACTCCCACTGCTAGCTAGGCCCTGCGGCGACGGCAGCCTCACACCGCAGCCGAACCAGTGAACCCTCGTACTCCTCTCCGCGTGGGCATCCACTACCGCGTCTTCCCAGGCTCCGCGTCGTCCCCTTCCTAGGCCTCACCGTCGTCCACCGCCTTGGTGCTATCAGCGCGGCGTGGTCAATGACATTCCATCGGAAGAGTACTGTACGTGGAGAGGCTGACAGCTAGGTCCACAGCCACAGCCCAATTTTTTTGTGATTTGCCAAGTAAGTCGCTTTGTCAGGCCTGTTGGGCTGCAAATCTTTCAAGACGAGGAGAGCTTTCATTCTGCTCGCCGAGAAAATGGCCCATCAGTAATGAGAAATGGGTTGTACATTTTTAAAACACATCAAACCGGCAATTAGTTTCAAATATCTTTTTTTCATTTCGAGATTTGAAATTACATTAATTTTTATGCATGGAGAATTTGTTGGATTTTATATTGATATACATTTATTTTTAAAATTAGTTTGAATGTGAGTCGAAATTTCGGGATTAAAAACAGTTCGGACCGCACCGAAATATGCAAAATTTCGTATATTTTTTTAACCGTGGCCACAATATGGGCTGTAATGCTAACAAAAAGAATATGGGCTCCAAAAAAACCTTAATAATTAGCAAATGGGCTGTAAATTATTAGAAATAATGGCAGATGGGCTGTATGCTGTTTTCCATAGATTTGAGGCTTTCCTAAAAAAAAAGGTTGACGCACAAGCAGTGACTGTTGGATGGCCATCCAACGGCCGTCGTGCTTCTTCAATCTCTGCTCTTCCTGCTCCAGCCGCTCAAACAGGCACCGGCGGGACTGCCTGCTCCCTCCTCCCTGCGGCCGGCTCTGCTGCCGCGCAGGCCTCACCGCCCCACCGTACTCCCATCGCTGGCCTAGCCATCCCTCTACTCACCCACACCTGTTGTTATTCTCCGGCAACGGCAGACGAACCAGTAAACCCTCATACAGTTGTACTCCGCTCTGTGTGGGAAACAACTGTCGAGTCTTCCCTACCTCCGTGTCATTCCCTTCCTAGGCCTCGTCGTCGTCCACCGCCCTGGTGCTCTCGGGGTGGCTTGGTCAACGTGGTCAACGACCGACATGCATCTGAAGTGGACTTTACGTGGAGAGGCCGACAGCTGGGTCCACGGCCGCACGCAAGGAAATGCCTCCTTATTACACGCAAAATAATGATTCCTCCACCTGACATCAGGGACCCACCGAAAGGGCCTCTGTTTTGCAAAAAAAACGTTAGCGCCGCTGACAGCTCGGACCCACCAGCTATATCTTCGCACGCAAGGAACTGCCTCCTTATTACGCACAAAAAAAATAAATACTCCCCCTGTTAGCTGGGACCCAGTATAGTGGCAGGCTGACTTATGGGCCTACTAAGTTGACGGGGATGGAGGGCTTTGTCAACTTAGTCAATATGCACGATTCTAGCTCCAGTGACCGTACGATGTCCATCCAACGGCCGTAGTGCTTCTTCAACCTCTGGTCTTCTTGCTCCAGCCGCCCAAACCAGCGCCGGTCGTGCCTCGTGCTCCTGCCTCCCGTGGCCGGCTGCGATGCGGCGGAGGCCTCACCGCCCCCTACTACTCCCACCGCTGGCCAGGCCATCCCTCTACTCACCCACACCCCCTGTTATTCTGCGGCGATGGCAGCCTCACACCGCAGCGAACCAGTGAACCCTCGTACTCCTCTACGCATGGGCATCCACTGCCGCGTCTTCCCTGGCTCCGCGTCGTCCCCTTCCTAGGCCTCTCCGTCGTCCACCGCCCTGGTGCTCTCGACGCGGCATGGTCAACGTGGTCAAGGAACGGCTTCCATCGGACGTGGACTGTACATGGAGAGGCTGACAGCTGGGTCCACGGCCGCAGCAAGGAAGTGCCTCCTTATTACATCAAAATAATTATTCCTCTACCTGACAACGGGGACCCACCGGACGGGCCACCATATTTCGCCCCCCTTACTGCTGGGACCCACTAGCTACATCTTCGCACGCAAGGAAGTGCCTGACGGTCGGGACACACCTGGTTGAAGTGTACGTAGCGTTGTCATTCTGGTCGTGAACGTGTACGTACATATATACTGGTGGATGTAGAGGCGCGCACATGTCGTATAGAGGCGGCTAGGGTGCAAGAAAGAAAATACGGCCACGTATGTGTACATACGGGCGGGGTCTCGAACGCCTACTCACGCATACGTACGGCCAAGGCTCGTGTACATGGCTGGGTCGGAACGGAGAAACAGCGTTGTCGTTGTGTTCATGGGGAGGCAACGAAATGCGTTGTGTTCATGGGAGGCAACAGAATGTGTCGTGTTCATGGGGAGGCAACGGAATGCGTGGTCATGTTCATCGGGAGGGCTTGGACGGAACAGGCGATGGAAACGAGGCCTGGCGTACCGCAAAACGGATGAAACGGCCTTGTGTTCGACCGGCCATGTTCGAAACGGGATCCTGTTCATCGGGAGGGGTCTGGCATACCGCAAAACGGAGGAAACGGACCTCCTACGGTGGAACCGGGGGTCCTGTTGATCGGGAGGGGTGTGGCGTACCACAAAACGGACAAAACGGACTTGTGTTGGAGCGCTACGGTCGAAACGGGGGTCCTGTTCATCGGGAGGGGTGTGGTGTACCGCAAACGGGACTCCACAATATACTGTTCATCTCCACTGTCGACCCCCTCCAGCCTCCACGAGCTACTGTTCATCCACCGTCGACCTCCTCCAGCCTCCACCTGCGACTGTTCATCCAGCCTCCACCGCGCGCTACTCCACCGGCTACTGTTCAACCAGACCTCTCCACGGGCTCCTGTTCAACCACCACTCCACAGGCTACTGTTCATCCTGCCCTCCACCGTCTACTGTTCATCCTGCCCTCCACGGGGTGGTCCTGTTCATCCAGCCCTCCACGGGGTCCTGTTCATCCAGCCCCAACCGGCTCGATCGATCGGGGTCTTGTTCATCCAAAGGCAACACCACGGGGTCCTGTTCATCCACCCCCACCGGGAACTGTTCATCCAACCCCCCCCCCTCCCCCGCAACGCTCACTGTTCATCCAGAGGAAGCATCGATCGGCTTCATTTAGCAGCAGTAGCGAAGGAATCGCTCGATCGGTTCAGTTAATAGCCATCGATCGATCGCTCGGGTTCAGTAACGCGTAGCCTGCAGTGCAATCGCTCGGGTTCAGTTAGAGCCCAACGCCTCGCTCGGGTTCAGTTAGAGCCAATGCCTCGCACACACGCGCATACGTGTACGAGAGAAGCGCGCATCTCTCGGCCCCCGACCTCCCACCGTAACCGGGAACTCCCCGAAATTTTCCTCGCCCTCGCTTCTACCATGGTTTTTTCCATCATGGACGGCCCAAAGAATGTCATGCAGCTGCATCTCCGGCCCGCCCAGGACAAAAAGCCCATTTTCTGTCATGATTTTTTGTCATAGAAGTAGGAGCCCACCACATCTATGATGATACCGGGTTTTGTCACAATTATCGTCATAGAAGTGTCATATGTATGACAGAAAAAATTTCGTTCGGCCCAAAATGTCATGGATGTGTCTTTTTTGTAGTGATAGTCATAGTCGTCGCGGCACCATCTTGAAAAAGAGTCGAAGTAGACTCGGCATCGTCAATGCCACAAAGAGGGATGGCGGTGGAGTTAAACTTGGGAGCACTGTCTTGGAGCTCGTCGGGCTTGGGCATCTTGGTGGTTCTATCCTCATGCTCGTTCTCATGGAGCTTGGTCGTCGCGAAGTGAGCTTGCGGTCGAGAAGCTTTGGCCTTCATGAGTTCTTGTTTAGCCTTGAGAGCACTAATGTAGTAGTCGTCGAGGGACTTGTAGTTCTCGAGGAAGATCGTCTTGGAGATGTCTCTGTGCAATCCCATCATGACGTGGAACTTCATCGAAATGGGGTCATCCATGTCGGCTCGTCGCAAGGCAATCTTCATCTCCTTGAAGTACTCGTCGATGGACTTGGATCCTTGGATAGTGTTCTCCAATTGGCGTTGAAGTTGTTCCGTGTAGGTTGGAGGCACGAACTCTCGCTGCAAAGCTCTCTTCGTCTTGGGCCAACTCATGTCGTAGGTCTCCTAAGGTGCGTGAAGCCACCATGTGGATGCATAGTCGTGGAAGTTCCTTGTGGCGCACTTCACTTGATCTTTGGGAGGAACATGATGTAGCTTGAGGTAATCGTCCATCAAATGCTCCCACTCGAGATACTCCTCGGGTTCTTGAGTCCCATAGAAAGGAATCACGTGGTCGATGTCGAGGTCGTAGTAGCTCATGGAAGTCGCGGACTTGAGCTTGGGGAGCTTCTCTTCAAGTGCTTGTGGGTGAAGATGCCGTATATCCGAAGGCAAAGATGCCTTGAAGTCGCTTGGCGAAGATGCCAAGGGAGATGGTGAAGTCGTTGAGCTGTTGTTGGTGTTGAGCTCTTGATCTTCACGTCCTTGTTGGTGATGGTGTTGATGCCGATGTGATTTTGCCGGAGATGGTAGCTCGGAGACATGTGCTCTTGAGCATCTTCTCAAAGATGAGGAAGATCGCTTGTAGGACTTGATGAGGGCTTTGATCTCCTCCATTTGAGCTTGCATCTTGGCGTCGTTGGAGTTGTTCGTGGGATCGAACTCGTCATTGTTGTTGTAGACCAAATATGAAATGCCTTAACTATCCATCACAAGACTCGAGTAGAGGTGAGTAGGAAATGAGATAAACAATACCAAGTTACCTTTTCCCAAAGTTGAGGATGTATCCCGTTTTACTCCACGTGAGATGAAAGAATAGTGGAATTGGTACCGGACTTGTTCACTCACACCTACAAACTAAAGCTTATGGAGTAGCTCGGTGAGGATAGTGGCACAAAAATTTAATGCAAAATGTTAGCAAGAGTCAATAATGTTGAAAGAGATTCACAAATTTGCAAGTGAGACAAGTAGACCAATAGCAATGAATGGCACACGGAAACACACACACGGATAGATAAATGGGATCGTGCAACCAAGGATGATCACAAAATGTGGAATCCACGGAAAACGCTCGTGTTGCACAACTCAAGAGAGACGCTAGCACGATTGCTCAATAGGCGGATACGACACTTGTGCACAACCTATAAGATGCAAAATGTATGAACTTCTATCCCAAGTATGCTATATATGTATGATGTTCTGGTGGTATGATCCAAGATGATCAGATATGACAATGTTGTATGATGCTATGGCACTTGCTTACAAGCTTCTTTGCTCTTTCTCTTTTGCTTAAAAGCTTATTCTTTTTTTGTATGGCCACTTTTGCACAATGCACAAACCAAGATAGCAATTATATATATGCGGGAACAAACTTGTGGCACAAAGGATGATATGATATCAACATGATACCGATATGGTATGGTATGTATGCAATGTATGGTGTAGATCACTAATATGCACAAGTAACGTTGTCGGCAATACTCAAATGGCTAGTCTCAATAGGCAAGTGACGCAAAATGGGCTAGGGGTTATCAATGCAATGGCAAGGGAATATACAATGAAGGGATACAACGATACCAAGATGATATGGAGGTTACCGTCCGTGTCGATGATGAGTGGCGGTGATCTTGATGGAGATACCAAGATGATGGAGAATCGTCCCTAAGTAGCTGAAACACCTTAGGAAATGGAAAAACCGTGAACTCAAAATCTCGAACGTCAAATGCCAAATGGTGGTAGCGGGATGCGGTGGTGGTTGCGAAAGCTCAAAGTGATTGCGGAAATGCAATGATGGGTTGTGGAGTATGCAATGCGGAAATGGAGGGTAAGGTGGTGGACTATACACGGTGTCGGAGTTGGAAGCACGGCCCCGAAGTAGCCGAAACACCTTAGGAGACACAACTCACAACACAAACAAAATTGAGTTAAGTTGTGGGGTGGAAGTGTATGGTGGATAAGCCTATGTGGTAATGGTGGTGGTGGTTGATGAAGAAGCAACCATCCCTAAGTAGCCTAGACACCTTAGGAGACTCAAATCACTCCTCAAGCAACCACTAATGTGAAGGGGAACAAAATTGGTTAGGTTGCGGAAGTCGGTGGTGGTGTAGCGGATGATGTGGTGGAAGCCCTAGGCAAATATGCCAAAATTTCAAAAATTTGATGAAGTCAAAAGATGTTGGTTGTATTTTTTTGGGAAGGAAGATTTCAAGAGCTTTTCAACGAGCTAAAGAACGCGAAAATCGGAGTTCGGATGAATTAGTTATGGCCGAAACAAAAATCGGCCGAAGTTGATATCTATAGGTAGCGGACGTCCGGAAATGGACAGATGTCCGGTCACCGGACGTCCGGTCGGGTCGGAAATCCGCTAATTCTGCTCGGATTAGGGGGTTCTGGTCGTCCGGTAAGGTCGGACGTCCGGTGGTTCCTGGGGCTCCGGACGTCTGGTAAAGTGACGGTCGTCCGGTGGGTCTGGGTCAACGCGAGATGCGAATTTCGGGACGCGATTTTGGGTGGAATTTGAGGATTTTGGGGTAAAAAATGATGAGATTTCGTGGGTGGAAGATGGGGAAACTTGGGGAGATGCTAGATACACTTGAAACCAAGCA
Organism: Triticum urartu; assembly: GCF_003073215.2. NCBI lineage: Eukaryota > Viridiplantae > Streptophyta > Magnoliopsida > Poales > Poaceae > Triticum > Triticum urartu. The sequence continues at coordinate 412,431,859 of NC_053028.1, forward strand.
AATCTATGGATCAAATCCAACAAAACTTCGTCAAACCAACAAATCACAAAAAAAAAATTGGGGCTATATTTGGTGGGGATTTTCGATATTGGGTAAGAACACAACAAAATTAGGCTAGAAAACAACAAGGGGAGGCTCTGAAATCATGATCAACGTGACTCATGATACCAAGATGATGTAGGGTGGAACCCTATGTGACCGATCTTTCACGAAAAGAGCGGATCCCGCAAAGAACACGAAGAACACGGGGAAGAACGGAGAGAAAACACAAGGGGAAACACTCAAGAACAAGTCCAATCACACATCCACTAGACAATCAAACACACAAGATCCACAAGGTACATGAACAACAAAGGGAAAGATACAAGGTAAGGTTCATCTCCATGAGGAGGTGCTACCTCTTGAGCACTGCGTTGGATTTCCCCGAAGAGGAAGGGATGATGCAGCAAAGTAGTGTAAGTATTTCCCTCAGTTTTTGAGAACCAAGGTATCAATCCAGTAGGAGGCTACGCTCGAGTCCCTCATACCTACACAAAAACAATAGCTCAACGCAACCAACGCGCTTAGGGGTTGTCAATCCCTTCACAGTCACTTACGAAAGTGAGATCTGATAGAGATGATAGATAATATTTTTTTGGTATTTTTGGTATAGAGATGCAAAGTAAATAAAGTAAAGGCAAAGTAAAAGCAAAGCAATAGTAAAGTGATGGAGATTGATATGATGAGAAAGAGACCCGGGGGCCATAGGTTTCACTAGTGGCTTCTCTCAAGAGTATAAGTATTCTACGGTGGGTGAACAAATTACTATTAAGCAATTGACAGAATTGAGCATAGTTATGAGAATATCTAGGTATGATCATGTATATAGGCATCACGTCCGAGACAAGTAGAGCGAAACGATTCTGCATCTACTACTATTACTCCACTCATCGACCGCTATCCAGCATGCATCTAGAATATTAAGTTAAAAACAGAGTAACGCTTTAAGCAAGATGACATGATGTAGATGGATAGTTTCATGCAATATGATAAAAAAACATCTTGTTATCCTCGATGGCAACAATACAATACGTGCCTTGCTGCCTCTTCTGTCACTGGGAAAGGACACCGCAAGATTGAACCCAAAGCTAAGCACTTCTCCCATGGCAAGAACAATCAATCTAGTAGGCCAAACCAAACTGATAATTCGAAGAGACTTGCAAAGATAACCAATCATACATAAAAGAATTCAGAGAAGATTCAAATATTATTCATAGATAGACTTGATCATAAACCCACAATTCATCAGTCTCAACAAACACACCGCAAAAAGAAGATTACATCAAATAGATCTCCACGAGAGAGGGGGAGAACATTATATTGAGATCCAAAAAGAGAGAAGAAGCCATCTAGCTACTAGCTATGGACCCGTAGGTCTGAAGTAAACTACTCACACTTCATCGGAGGGGCTTGGATGATGATGTAGAAACCCTCCGTGATCGATGCCTCCTCCGGTGGAGCTCCGGAACAGGCCCCAAGATGGGATCTCGTGGATACAGAAAGTTACGGCGATGGAATTAGGTTTTTGGCTCCGTCCCCGATCGTTTGGGGGTACGTGGATATATATAGGAGGAAGAAGTACGTTGGTGGAGTTTCAAGGGGCCCATGAGGCAGGGGGCGCACCCCTACCTTCGTGAGCACCTCGTGGCTTTCTTGACGGAGGGTCCAAGTCTGCTGGATCTCATCTGATGAGAAAATCACGTTTCCAAAGGTTTCATTCCATTTGGACTCCGTTTGATATTCCTTTTCTTCGAAACCCTAAAACAGGCAAAAAATAGCAATTCTGGGCTGGGCCTCCGGTTAATAGGTTAGTCTCAAAAATAATATAAAAGTAGAAAATAAAGCCTAATAATATCTAAAACAGTAGATAATATAGCATGGAGCAATCAAAAATTATAGATACGTTGGAGACGTATCAAGCATCCCCAAGCTTAATTCCTGCTCGTCCTCGAGTAGGTAAATGATAAAAACAGAATTTTTGACGCGGAGTGCTACTTGGCATAATTTCAATGTAAATCTTCTTAATTGTGGTAGGAATATTCAGATTCGAAAGATTCAAGACAAAAGTTCATATTGATATAAAAATAATAATACTTCAAGCATACTAACAAAGCAATTATGTCTTCTCAAAATATCATGGCCAAAGAAAGCTATCCCTACAAAATCATATAGTCTGGCTATGCTCTATCTTCACCACACAAAGTATTTAAATCATGCACAACCCCAATGATAAGCCAAGCAATTGTTTCATACTTTTGACATTTTCAAAACTTTTTCGATCTTCACGCAATACATGAGCGTGAGCCATGGATATAGCACTATAGGTGGAATAGAATGGTGGTTGTGGAGAAGACAAAAAGGGAGAAGATAGTCCCACATCAACTAGGCGTATCAACGGGCTATGGAGATGCCCATCAATAGATATCAATGTGAGTGAGTAGGGATTGCCATGCAATGGATGCACTAGAGCTATAAGTATATGAAAGCTCAAAAGAAACTAAGTGGGTGTGGATCCAACTCGCTTGCTCACAAAGACCTAGGGCATTTTGAGGAAGCCCATCATTGGAATATACAAGCCAAGTTCTATAATGAAAAATTCCCACTAGTATATGAAAGTGACATAATGAGAGACTCTCTATCATGAAGATCATGGTGCTACTTTGAAGCACAAGTGTGGTAAAAAGATAGTAGCATTGTCCCTTCTCTCTTTTTCTCTCATTTTTTTTATTTGGGCCTTTCTCCTTTTTTATGGCCTCTTTTTTTCGTCCGGAGTCTCATCCCGACTTGTGGGGGAATCATAGTCTCCATCATCCTTTCCTCACTGGGACAATGCTCTAATAATGATGATCATCACACTTTTATTTACTTACAACTCATGAATTACAACTCGATTCTTAGAACAAAATATGACTCTATATGAATGCCTCCGGCGGTGTACCGGGATGTGTAATGAATCAAGAGTGACATGTATGAAAGAATTATGAACGGTGGCTTTGCCACAAATACGATGTCAACTACATGATCATGCTAGCAATATGACAATGATGGAGCGTGTCGTAATGAACGGAACGGTGGAAAGTTGCATGGCAATATATCTCGGAATGGCTATGGAAATGCCATGATAGGTAGGTATGGTGGCTGTTTTGAGGAAGGTATTTGGTGTGTATATGATACCGGCAAAAAGTGCGCGGTATTAGAGAGGCTAGCAATGGTGGAAGGAAGGAAAGTGCGTATAATCCATGAACTCAACATTAGTCATAAAGAACTCATATACTTATTGCAAAAATCTAGAAGTTATCAAAGCAAAGTATTACGCGCATGCTCCTAGGGGGATAGATTAGTAGGAAAAGACCATCGCTCGTCCCCGACCGCCACTCATAAGGAACACAATCAATAAATAAATCATGCTCCGACTTCATCACATAAAGGTTCACCATACGTGCATGCTACGGGAATCACAAACTTTAACACAAGCATTTATCAAATTCACAACTACTCAACTAGCATGACTCTAATATCACCATCCTCATATCTCAAAACAATTATCAAGCATCAATTTCTTCTTAGTATTCAACACACTCATACGAAAGTTTTATTATTAATCTTGCATACCAAGCATATTAGGATTTTAAGCAAATTACCATGCTATTAAGACTCTCAAAATAATCTAAGTGAAGCATGAGAGATCAATAGTTTCTATAAAACAAATCCACCACCGTGCTCTAAAAGATATAAGTGAAGCACTAGAGCAAAACTATAAAGCTCAAAAGATATAAGTGAAGTACATAGAGTATTCTATCAAATTCCAAATCATGAATGGCTCTCTCAAAAGGTGTGTACAGAAAGGATGATTGTGGTAAACTAATAAGCAAAGACTCAAATCATAAAAGACGCTCCAAGAAAAACACATATCATGCGGTAAATAAAAATATAGCTCCAAGTAAAGTTACCGATAGAAGTAGATGAAAGAGGGGATGCCTTCCGGGGCATCCCCAAGCTTTGGCTTTTAGGTGTCCTTAGATTATCTTGGGGGTACCATGGGCATCCCCAATCTTAGGCTCTTCCCACTTCTTGTTCCATAATCCATCAAATCTTTACCCAAAACATGAAAACTTCACAACACAAAATTTAAGGTAGAAAACTCGTGAGCTCCGTTAGCGAAAGAAAACAAAAGACCACTTCAAGGTACTGTAATAAAATCATTATTTATTTATATCGGTGTTAAACCTACTGTATTCCAACTTCTCTATGGATTATAAACTATTTTACTAGCCATAGTTTCATCAAAATAAGCAAACAACACACGAAAAACAGAATCTATCAAAAACAGAACAGTCTGTAGTAATCTGTAGCTAGAGCAAGATATGGAACCCCAAAAATTCTAAAATAAATTGATGGACGTGAGGAATTTATCTATTAATCATATTAAGAAAGAATTAACTAAATAGCACTTTCCAAATAAAAATGACAGCAGTTCTCGTGAGCGCTAAAGTTTCTGTTTTTTACAACAAGTTCAACAAGACTTTCCCCAAGTCTTCCCAACGGTTCTACTTGGCACAAACACTAATTAAACACAAAAAAACAACCAAAACAGAGGCTAAATAATTTATTTATTACTAAACAGGAGCAAAAAGCAAGTAATAAAAATAAAATTGGGTTGCCTCCCAACAAGCGCTATCGTTTAACGCCCCTAGCTAGGCATAACAAGCAAGAATAGATCTAGGTATTGCCATCTTTGGTAGGCAATCCATAAGTGGCTCTCATAATAGATTCATAAGGTAATTTAATCTTCTTTCTAGGAAAGTGTTCCATGCCTTTCCTTAATGGAAATTGTAATCTAATATTTCCTTCCTTCATATCAATAATTGCACCAATCGTTCTAAGGAAAGGTCTACCAAGAATAATAGGACATGAAGGATTGCAATCTATGTCAAGAACAATAAAATCTACGGGCACATAATTCCTATTAGCAACAATAAGAACATTATTAATTATTCCCATAGGTTTCTTAATAGTGGAATCCGCAAGATGCAAGTTTAGAGAGCAATCATCAAAATCACGGAAATCTAGTAAATCACACAAAGTTTTGGGAATAGTAGAGACACTGGCACCCAAATCACACAAAGCATGAAACTCATAATCTTTAATTTTAATTTTAATAGTTGGTTACCACTCATCATAAAGTTTTCTAGGGATAGGAACTTCCAATTCAAGTTTTTCTTCATAAGATTGCATCAAGGCATCAACGATATGTTTAGTAAACGCTTTATTTTGACTATAAGCGTGAGGAGAATTTAGCACGGATTGCAATAAGGAAATACAATCAATAAAAGAGCAATTTTCATAGTTAAATTCCTTGAAATCCATAATAGTGGGTTTAGCAACATCTAGGGTTTTAATTTCTTCAATCCCACTTTTATCAAATTTAGCATCAAGCTCAACAAATTCCGAATTCTTAGAACACCGTCTAGGTAAAGGTGGATCATATTAAGTCCCATAATTATCAAGATTCATATTGAAAACAAAGATTTAATAGGGGACACATCAATAACTTTTAGATCTTCATCATTATTTTCATAGCAACTAGAAGAACACGCTCTTATAAAGGCATCTTTCTTAGCACGCATCCTAGCGGTTCTTTCTTTGCACTCGTCAATGGAAATTCCCATGGCTTTGAGAGACTCATTGATATCATGCTTAGGTGGAATAGATCTAAGTTTCAAAGAATCAACATCAAGAGCAATTCTATCAACGTTCCTAGCCAAATCATCAATCTTAAGTAATTTTTCTTCAATCATAGCATTAAAATTCTTTTGCGAAGAAATAAATTCTTTAATATTAGATTCAAAATCAGAGGGCATCTTATTATAATTTCCATAAGCATTATTGTAGGAATTACCATAATTATTAGAGGGATTACTAGGATAAGGCATAGGATTGAAATTTCCTCTATAAGCATTGTTACCAAAATTGTTCCTACCAACAAAATTCACATCCATAGGTTCATTATTATTCTCAATCAAAGTAGACAAGGGAAAATCATTAGGATCAGAAGAAACACTCTTATTAGCAAATAATTTCATAAGTTCATCCATCTTTCCACTCAAAACATTAATTTCTTCTATCGCATGCACCTTTTTAGTAGATCTTTCAGTATGCCATTGAGAATAATTAACCATAATATTATATAGGAGTTTAGTAGCTCCCTAAAGTGATTTCCATAAAGGTGCCTCCCGCGGCCGAATCTAAAAGATTTCTAGAAGCAAAATTCAATCCAGCATAAAAAATTTGTATAATCATCCACAAATTCAAACCATGAGTAGGGCAATTACATATCATTAATTTCATTCTCTCCCAAGCTTGTGCAACATGTTCATGATCAAGTTGTTTAAAATTCATAATATCATTTCTAAGAGAGATGATCTTAGCGGGAGGAAAATACTTAGAGATAAAAGCATCTTTGCACTTGTTCCATGAATCAATAATATTTTTAGGCAAAGATGAAAACCAAGCTTCAGCACGATCTCTAAGCAAAAAAGGAAATAGCTTCAATTTAACAATATCATTATCCACATCTTTCTTCTTTTGCATGTGACACAAATCAACGAAGCTATTAAGATGAGTAGCGGCATCTTCACTAGGAAGGCCGGAGAACGGATCTTTCATGACAAGATTCAACAAAGCAGTATTAATTTCACAAGATTCAGCATCGGTAAGAGGAGCAATCGGAGTGCTAAGGAAATCATTATTGTTGGTATTGGTGAAGTCACACAATTTAGTATTATCTTGAGCCATCACGACAAACAAGCAATCCAACACACGAGCAAACAAGAGCAAATGGGCAAAAGAGGCAAATAGAGAGGGAGGATAGAGAGAGAGGGCGAATAAAACAGCAAGGGTGAAGTGGGGGAGAGGAAAACGAGAGGCAAATGGCAAATAATGTAATGCGGGGGATAGGGATTGTGATGGGTACTTGGTATGTTGACTTTTGCGCAGACTCCCCGGCAACGTCGCCAGAAATGGCTCGTTGTCGGGAGTCAAATCTTGACTTGCGTGAACCTCCCCGGCAACGGCGCCAGAAATTCTTCTTGCTACCTCTTGAGCACTGCGTTGGATTTCCCCGAAGAGGAAGGGATGATGCAGCAAAGTAGCGTAAGTATTTCCCTCAGTTTTTGAGAACCAAGGTATCAATCCAGTAGGAGGCTACGCTCGAGTCCCTCGTACCTACACAAAAACAATAGCTCAACGCAACCAACGCGCTTAGGGGTTGTCAATCCCTTCACGATCACTTACGAAAGTGAGATCTAATAGAGATGATAAATAATATATTTTTTGTATTTTTGGTATAGAGATGCAAAGTAAATAAAGTAAAGGCAAAGTAAAAGCAAAGCAATAGTAAAGTGATGGAGATTGATATGATGAGAAAGAGACCCAGGGGCCATAGGTTTCACTAGTGGCTTCTCTCAAGAGCATAAGTATTCTACGGTGGGTGAACAAATTACTGTAGAGCAATTGACAGAATTGAGCATAGTTATGAGAATATCTAGGTATGATCATGTATATAGGCATCACGTCGGAGACAAGTAGACCGAAACGATTCTGCATCTACTACTATTACTCCACTCATCGACCTCTATACAGCATGCATCTAGAGTATTAAGTTAAAAATAGAGTAACGCCTTAAGAAAGATGACATGATGTAGAGGGATAGTTTCATGCAATATGATAAAAAAACCATCTTGTTATCCTCGATGGCAACAATACAATACGTGCCTTGCTCCCCTTCTGTCACTGGGAAAGGACACCGCAAGATTGAACCCAAATCTAAGCACTTCTCCCATGGCAAGAAGAACCAATCTAGTAAGCCAAACCAAACTGATAATTCGAACAGACTTGCAAAGATAACCAATCATACATAAAAGAATTCAGAGAAGATTCAAATATTATTCATAGATAGACTTGATCATAAACCCACAATTCATCGGTCTCAACAAACACACCGCAAAAATAAGATTACATCGAATAGATCTCCACGAGAGAGGGGGAGAACATTGTATTGAGATCCAAAAAGAGAGAAGAAGCCATGTAGCCACTAGCTATGGACCCGTAGGTCTGAAGTAAACTACTCACACTTCATTGGAGGGGCTTGGATGATGATGTAGAAGCCCTCCGTGATCGATGCCTCCTCCGGCGGAGCTCCAGAACAGGCCCCAAGATGGGATCTCGTGGATACAGAAAGTTATGGCGGTGGAATTAGGTTTTTGGCTCCGTCCCCGATCGTTTGGGGGTACGTGGATATATATAGGAGGAAGAAGTACGTAGGTGGAGCTTCGAGGGGCCCACGAGGCAGGGGGCGCGCCCTAGGGGGCGCCCCCTACCCTCGTGAGCACCTCGTGGCTTTCTTGACGGAGGGTCCAAGTCTCCTGGATCTTATATGATGAGAAAATCACGTTTCCGAAGGTTTCATTACGTTTCGTCTCCGTTTGATATTCCTTTTCTTCGAAACCCTAAAACAGGCAAAAAACAGCAATTCTGGGCTGGGCCTCCGGTTAATAGGTTAGTCCCAAAAATAATATAAAAGTGGAAAATAAATCCCAACAATGTCTAAAACAGTAGATAATATAGCATGGAGCAATCAAAAAATATAGATACGTTGGAGACGTATCAGGAGGTCTTGATGGTAGAGTTCATCCCAAATCCAAAGGAGATGGGGGCTTAAATCCTAGAAGGATCTTCCCACACGGGGGTCTTGAATCCAAGGTGGATCTTCTCCGAAGAGGGGTCGTTGTTTCTCTTGTGGAGTAGATCCGTAATGGATGAGCAAAGCTCTATCTCTAAATGAGCTACTACTTTGCTAACCCTAGAAAGGATGAGGGGAAGGTCTATTTATAGTCTAAGTGCAACTGGGGGGTGAAGTGAAGGGGTACATGGGCCTCAGCCCGCAACTGGACACAGCTAGGGGTGGGACGTCCGGTGGGCGTCGGACGTCCGCTCGATCTGGCTCGGATGCTGGAGTGCCGGATTTCCGGAGGTGGTCGGTCGTCCGGTCGTCGGTCGTCCACTGGCGTCAGATGTCCGCTCATTTGGCTCGGGTGCGGGATCGCCGGTCGTACGGTCCGGGTCGATCGTCTGGTGGATCTTCAAGCGCCGGACGTCCGGACCCGACCGGTCGTCCGGTGGCTGGAGCTTCTTCGACAGCTCTTCTTCTTGCGTCTTCATTTCCAGGATTCCCTCACAGATGGTGTAGTTGTTCCTTGGCGCTTGCACTCCTCCTCGTTGTCCGTAGTGGTTCCGACAATGCCTATGCATGCACACGAGTGGAGTGTCAAGTAGTATACCATCCTCGAAGGGGTCAAGTGAGCATGTGTAAAGGAGATGATTCACCTTTATGTATGTGAAGTAGATGTCGCACGTGTCACTTGACAAACGGACTCTTGACATGGTGATGTCCATAGGATGCTCAACATCATCACCTAAGCAGCAAAAATTTGCAAAAAATAAAGCACTAGAACAAAAACTAATTGGACCATTGGACGAGTCACATACCGAAGAATAATCTTCCAAAGCAGTTGCTACCTCTTGAGCAATGCGTTGGTTTTCCCCGAAGAGGAAGGGATGATGCAGCAAAGTAGCGTAAGTATTTCCCTCAGTTTTTGAGAAGCAAGGTATCAATCTAGTAGGAGGCTACGCGCAAGTCCCTCGTACTTGCACAAAACAAATAAATCCTCGCAACCAACGCGAATAGGGGTTGTCAATCCCTACACGGCCACTTACGAGAGTGAGATCTGATAGATATGATAAAGATAATATTTTTGGTATTTTTGTGATAAAGATGCAAAGTAAAATAAAGGCAAAGTAGAAAGCAAAGGAAATAACTAAGTAGTAGGAGATTAATATGATAAAGATAGACCCGGGGGCCATAGGTTTCACTAGTGGCTTCTCTCGAGAGCATAAGTATTCTATGGTGGGTGAACAAATTACTGTTGAGCAATTGACAGAATTGAGCATAGTTATGAGAATATCTAGGTATGATCATGTATATAGGCATCACGTCCGAGACAAGTAGACCGACTCCTGCCTGCATCTACTACTATTACTCCACCCATCGACCACTATCCAGCATGCATCTAGAGTATTAAGTTAAAAATAGAGTAACGCCTTAAGAAAGATGACATGATGTAGAGGGATAGACTCAGGCAATATGATGAAAACCCCATCTTGTTATCCTCGATGGAAACAATACAATATGTGCCTTGCTGCCCCTACTATCACTGGGAAAGGACACCGCAAGATTGAACCCAAAGCTAAGCACTTCTCCCATTGCAAGAAAGATCAATCTAGTTGGCCAAACCAAACTGATAATTCGAAGAGACTTGCAAAGATAACCAATCCTACATAAAAGAATTCAGAGAAGATTCAAATATTATTCATAGATAGACTTGATCATAAACCCACAATTCATCGGTCTCAACAAACACACCGCAAAAAGAAGATTACATCGAATAGTTCTCCACAAGAGAGGGGGAGAACATTGTATTGAGATCCAAAAAGAGAGAAGAAGCCATCTAGCTAATAACTATGGACCCGTAGGTCTGAGGTGAACCACTCACACTTCATTGGAGATGCTATGGTGTTGATGTAGAAGCCCTCCGTGATCGATGCCCTCTCCGGCGGAACTCCGGAACAGGCCCCAAGATGGGATCTCATGGATATAGAAAGTTGCGGCGGTGGAATTAGGTTTTTGGATCCATATCTGATCGTTTGGGGGTACGTAGGTATATATAGGCGGAAGGAGTACGTCGGTGGAGCAACAGGGGGCCCACGAGTGTGGAGGGCGCGCCTAGGTGGTAGGCGCGCCCCCCCTACCTCGCGGCCTCCTCTTTTGTGTCTTGACATAGGGTCCAAGTCTCCTGGGTCTTGTTCGTTGAGAAAATCATGTTCCCGAAGGTTTCATTCCGTTTGGACTTCGCTTGATATTCCTTTTCTTCGAAACCCTAAAACAGGCAAAAAACAGCACTTCTGGGTTGGGCCTCCGGTTAATAGGTTAGTCCCAAAAATAATATAAAAGTGGATAATAAAGCCCAATAATGTCCAAAACAGTAGATAATATAGCATGGAGCAATCAAAAATTATAGATATGTTGGAGACGTATCAAGCATCCCCAAGCTTAATTCCTGCTCGTCCTCGAGTAGGTAAATGATAAAAACAAAATTTTTGATGCGGAGTGCTACTTGGCATAATTTTAATGTAATTCTTCTTAATTGTGGTATGAATATTCAGATCCGAAAGATTCAAGACAAAAGTTCATATTGACATAAAAAATAATAATACTTCAAGCATACTAACAAAGCAATTATGTCTTCTCAAAATAACATCGCTAAAGAAAGTTATCCCTACAAAATCATATAGTTTGGCTATGCTCCATCTTCACCACACAAAATATTTAAATCATGCACAACCCCGATGATAAGCCAAGCAATTGTTTCATACTTTTGACATTCTCAAAACTTTTTCAATTTTCACGCAATACATGAGCGTGAGCCATGGATATAACACTATAGGTGGAATAGAATGGTGGTTGTGGAGAAGACAAAAAGGGGAAGATAGTCTCACATCAACTAGGCGTATCAACGGACTATGGAGATGCCCATCAATAGATATCAATGTGAGTGAGTAGGGATTGCCATGCAACGGATGCACTGGAGCTAGAAGTATATGAAAGCTCAAAAAGAAACTAAGTGGGTGTGCATCCAACTTGCTTGCTCATTAAGAGCTAGGGCAATTTGAGGAAGCCCATCATTGGAATATACAAGCCAAGTTCTATAATGAAAGATTCCCACTAGTATATGAAAGTGATAACATGAGAGACTCTCTACTATGAAGATCATGGTGCTACTTTGAAGCACAAGTGTGGTAAAAGGATAGTAACATTGTCCCTTCTTTCTTTTTCTCTCATTTTTTTATTTGGGCCTTTTCTCCTTTTTTCCTTTTTTATGGCCTCTTTTCTTTCTCCTTTTTTTCGTCCAGAGTCTCATCCCGACTTGTGGGGGAATCATAGTCTCCATCATCCTTTCCTCACTGGGACAATGCTCTAATAATGATGATCATCACACTTTTATTTTTCTTACAACTCAACAATTACAACTCGATACTTAGAACAAAATATGACTCTATGTGAATGCCTCCGGCGGTGTACCGGGATATGCAATGACTCATGAGTGACATGTATGAAAGAATTATGAATGGTGCCTTTGCCACAAATACGATGTCGACTACATGATCATGCTAAGCAATATGACAATGATGGAGTGTGTCATAATAAACGGAATGGTGGAAAGTTGCATGGCAATATATCTCGGAATGGCTATGGAAATGCCATAATAGGTAGGTATGGTGGCTGTTTTGAGGAAGGTATATGGTGGGTGTATGATACCGGCGAAAGGTGCACGGTATTAGAGAGGCTAGCAAAAGTGGAAGGGTGAGAGTGCGTATAATCCATGGACTCAACATTAATCATAAAGAACTCATATACTTATTGCAAAAATCTAAAAGTTATCAAAGCAAAGTATTATGCGCATGCTGATAGATTGGTAGGAAAAGACCATCGCTCGTCCCCGACCGCCACTCATAAGGAAGACAATCAATAAATAAATCATGCTCCGACTTCATCACATAATGGTTCACCATACGTGCATGCTACGGGAATCACAAACTTCAACACAAGTATTTCTCAAATTCACAACTTCTCAACTATCTTGACTTTAATATCACCATCTCTATATCTCAAAACAATTATCAAGTATCAAACTTATCATAGTATTCAACACACTCATAAGAAAGTTTTATTATTAATCTTGTATACCAAGCATATTAAGATTTTAAGCAAATTACCATGCTATTTAAGACTCTCAAAATAATCTAAGTTAAGCATGAGAGATCAATAGTTTCTATAAAACAATTCCACCACCGTGCTCTAAAAGATATAAGTGAAGTACTAGAGCAAAATTATATAACTCAAAAGATATAAGCGAAGCACATAGAGTATTCTAACAAATTCCAAATCATGAATGGCTCTCTCAAAAGTTGTGTACAGCAAGGATGATTGTGGTAAACTAACAAGCAAAGAATCAAATCATACAAGACGCTCCAAGCAAAACACATATCATGTGGTAAATAAAAATATAGCTCCAAGTAAAGTTACCGATAGAAGTAGACGAAAGAGGAGATGCCTTCCGGGGCATCCCCAAGCTTTGGCTTTTAGGTGTCCTTAGATTATCTTGGGGGTGCCATGAGCATCCCCAATCTTAGGCTCTTGCCACTCCTTGTTCCATAATCCATCAAATCTTTACCCAAAACTTGAAAACTTCACAACACAAAACTTAAAGTAGAAAATCTCATGAGCTCCGTTAGCGAAAGAAAATAAAAGATCACTTCAAGGTACTGTAATGAACTCATTATTTATTTATATTGGTGTTATACCTACTGTATTCCAACTTCTCTATGGTTTATAAACTATTTTACTAGCCATATATTCATCAAAATAAGCAAACAACACACGAAAAACAGAATCTGTCAAAAACAGAACAGTATGTAGTAATCTGTAGCTAGCGCAATATCTGGAACACCAAAAATTCTAAAATAAATTGATGGACGTGAGGAATTTATCTATTAATCATCTTCAAAAAGAATTAACTAAATATCACTCTCCAAATAAAAACGGCAGCAGTTCTCGTGAGCGCTAAAGTTTCTGTTTTTTACAACAAGTTCAACAAGACTTTCCCCAAGTCTTCCCAACGGTTCTACTTGGCACAAATACTAATTAAACACAAAAAACACAACCAAAACAGAGGCTAGATAAATTATTTATTACTAAACAGGAGCAAAAATCAAGGAATAAAAATAAAATTGGGTTGCCTCCCAACAAGCGCTATCGTTTAACGCCCCTAGCTAGGCATAACAAGCAAAAATAGATCTAGGTATTGCCATCTTTGGTAGGCAATCCATAAGTGGCTCTCATAATAGATTCATAAGATAATTTAATCTTCTTTCTAGGAAAGTGTTACATGCCTTTCCTTAATGGAAATTGGAATCTAATATTTCCTTCCTTCATATCAATAATTGCACCAATCGTTCTAAGGAAAGGTCTACCAAGAATAATAGGACATGGAGGATTGCAATCTATGTCAAGAACAATAAAATCTACGGGCACATAATTCATATTTGCAACAATAAGAACATCATTAATTATTCCCATAGGTTTCTTAATAGTGGAATCCTCAAGGTGCAAGTTTAGAGAGCAATCATCAAAATCGCGGAAACCTAACAAATCACACAAAGTCTTAGGAATCATGGAAACACTAGCACCCAAATCACATAAAGCATAGCATTCATGATCTTTAATTTTAATTTTAATAGTTGGTTACCACTCATCATAAAGTTTTCTAGGGATAGAAACTTCCAATTCAAGTTTTTGGTTCATAAAATTGCATCAAGGCATCAACGATATGTTTAGTAAACGCTTTATTTTGACTATAAGCTTGAGGAGAATTTAGCACGGATTGCAACAAGGAAATACAATCAATAAAAGAGCAATTTTCATAGTTAAATTCCTTGAACTCCATAATAGTGGGTTTAGCAACATCTAGGGTTTTAATTTCTGCAATCCCACTTTTATCAAATTTAGCATCAAGATCAACAAGTTCCTAATTCTTGGAATGCCTTCTAGGTAAAGGTGGATCATATTTAGTCCCATCATTATCAAGATTCATATTGAAAATTAAGATTTAATAGGGGACACATCAATAACTTTTAGATCTTCATCTTTATTTTCATAGCAACTAGAAGAACACGCTCTTATAAAGGCATCTTTCTTAGCACGCATCCTAGCGGTTCTTTCTTTGCACTCATCAAGGGAAATTCTCATGGATTTGAGAGACTCATTGATATCATGATTAGGTGGAATAGATCTAAGTTTCAAAGAATCAACATCAAGAGCAATTCTATCAACGTTCCTAGCCAAATCATCAATCTTAAGCAATTTTTCTTCAATCATAGCGTTAAAATTCTTTTGCGAAGTAATAAATTCTTTAATATTAGATTCAAAATCAGAGGGCATCTTATTATAATTTCCATAAGAATTGTTGTAGGAATTACCATAATTATTAGAGGGATTACTAGGATAAGGCATAGGATTGAAATTTCCTCTATAAGCATTGTTACCAAAATTGTTCCTACCAACAAAATTCACATCCATAGATTCATTATTATTCTCAATTAAAGTAGACAAGGGAAAATCATTAGGATCAGAAGAAACACTCTTATTAGCAAATAATTTCATAAGTTCATCCATCTTTCCACTCAAAACATTAATTTCTTCTATCGCATGCACCTTTTTATTAGTAGATCTTTCAGTGTGCCATTGAGAATAATTAACCATATTATTATATAGGAGTTTAGTAGCTTCTCCTAAAGTGATTTCCATAAAAGTGCCTCCCGCGGCAGAATCTAAAAGATTTCTAGAAGAAAAATTCAATCCGGCATAAAAGTTTTGTATAATCATCCACAAATTTAAACCATGAGTAGGGCAATTATGTATCATTAATTTCATTCTCTCCCAAGCTTGTGCAACATGTTCATGATCAAGTTGCTTAAAACTCATAATGTCGTTTCTAAGAGAGATGATCTTGGCGGGGGGAAAATACTTAGAGATAAATGCATCTTTGCACTTGTTCCATGAATCAATACTATTTTTAGGCAAAGACGAAAACCAAGCTTTAGCACAATCTCTAAGAGAAAAACAAAATAGCTTCAATTTAACAATATCATTATCCACATCTTTCTTCTTTTGCATGTGACACAAATCAACGAAGCTATTTAGATGAGTAGCGGCATCTTCACTAGGAAGGCCGGAGGACGGATCTTTCATGACAAGATTCAGCAAAGCAGTATTAATTTCACATGATTCAGCATCGGTAAGAGGAGAAATCAGAGTGCTAATAAAATCATTGTTGTTCGTATTGGTGAAGTCGCACAATTTAGTATTATCTTGAGCCATCATGACAAGCAAGCAAACTAACACACAAGCAAAAAAAAGCAAGCGAACAAAGAAGAGGCAAATAGAGAGGGAGGATAGAGAGAGACGGCGAATAAACGACAAGGGTGAAGTGGGGGAGAGGAAAATGAGAGGCAAATGGCAAATAATGTAATGCGGGAGATAAAGGTATGTGATGGGTACTTGGTATGTTGACTTTTGCGTAGACCTCCCCTGCAACGGCGCCAGAAATCCTTCTTTCTACCTCTTGAGCACTGCGTTGGTTTTCCCCGAAGAGGAAGGGATGATGCTGCAAAGTAGCATAAGTATTTCCCTCAGTTTTTGAGAACCAAGGTATCAATCCAGTAGGAGGCTACGTGCGAGTCCCTCGCACCTGCACAAAACAAATAAATCCTCGCAACGAACGCAAATAGGGGTTGTCAATCCCTATAGGGCCACTTACGACAGTGAGATCTTATAGATATGATACGATAAATTTTTTGGTATTTTTATGATAAAAGATGCAAAGCAAAATAAAGGCAAAGGAAATAGCAAAGGAAATAACTAAGTAGTAGGAGATTAATATGATGAAGATAGACCCGGGGGCCATAGGTTTCACTAATGGCTTCTCTCGAGGGCATAAGTATTCTATGGTGGGTGAACAAATTACTGTTGAGCAATTGATAGAATTGAGCATAGTTATGAGAATATCTATGTATGATCATGTATATAGGCATCACGTCCAAGACAAGTAGACCGACTCCTGCCTGCATCTACTACTATTACTCCACTCATCGACCGCTATCCAGCATGCATCTAGAGTATTAAGTTAAAAACAGAGTAACGCCTTAAGCAAGATGACATGATGTAGAGGGATAGACTCATGCAATATGAAGAAAACCCCATCTTGTTATCCTCGATGGCAACAATACAATACGTGCCTTGCTGCCCTTACTGTCACTGGGAAAGGACACCGCAAGATTGAACCCAAAGCTAAGCACTTCTCCCATTGCAAGAAAGATCAATCTAGTATGTCAAACCAAACTGATAATTTGAAATGACTTGCAAAGATAACCAATCATACATAAAAGAATTCAGAGAAGATTCAAATATTATTCATAGCTAGACTTGATCATAAACCCACAATTCATCGGTCTCAACAAACACACTGCAAAAAGAAGATTACATCGAATAGTTCTCCATAAGAGAGGGGGAGAACATTGTATTGAGATCCAGAAAGAGAGAAGAAGCCATCTAGCTACTAACTATGGACCCGTAGGTCTGAGGTAAACTACTCACATTTCATCGGAGGGGCTATGGTGTCGATGTAGAAGCCCCCCGTGATCGATGCCCCCTCCGGCGGAGCTCCAAAACAGGCCCCAAGACGGGATCTCGTGGATACAGAATGTTACGGCGGTGGAATTAGGGTTTTGGCTCCGTATCTGATCGTTTGGGGGTACGTGGATATATATATGAGGAAGGAGTACGTCGGTGGAGCAACAAGGGGCCCACGAGGGTAGAGGGCGTGCCTGGTGGGGGTGGGCGCGCCCCCCTACCTCATGCCCTCCTGTTTCGTTTCTTGACATAGGTTCCAAGTCTCCCTGGCCTTATTTGTTGAGAAAATCACGTTCCCGAAGGTTTCATTCTGTTTGGACTCCGTTTGATATTCCTTTTCTTCGAAACCCTAAAACAGGCAAAAAACAACAATTCTGGGCTGGGCCTCCAGTTAATAGGTTAGTCCCAAAAATAATATAAAAGTGGATAATAAAGCCCAATAATATCCAAAGGAGTAGATAATATAACATGGAGCAATCAAAAATTATAGATACGTTGGAGACGTATCAATGGTTATGTATGGAAACTAGTAATATCGTCTTGCTCTGTCCAATACTTTCTACGTTGCTGATAATGAGACTCCCATAATTTTCAATAGATGAGGTTCAAGTTGGATAGCCAATATGATGCAACCAGACAAGCTTGCACCCATGTTTTCAAGTCTGCTATGCGACAGTATCGGTATAACTTGAGGAAAACTCACTTTGAAGGCAAGGCTAACAGTGAACTTGCCCAAACATCTCTAGTGGAAAATATATCTGATGACGACTGGAGAGGCCTCGTTAAACACTGGTCCGATCCGAAGTATCAGGTACATTATATATATGTGATCAGATCACATGTTGAAGTCCTATTTACGCATGTGCCACACAAATCTATCTTCTTGTAGGTGAACTGTTCAAAGAACAAGGCCAACCGTATGGAAGTGAAATTCAAACAGACAACAGGATCTCGTAGCTATATTGCACACTGCGAGGCTCTTGTAATTAGCTGCTGTTTCACTCTTTTCGCTGTACCATATTATCAGATCTATATTGACTTGTTCCAAATGCAGAGGAAAGCCCGCAAGGACCAAAAAGTACCTGAACCAAATGTTGTCGAAATCTTCAAGGACTGTCACACCAGCAAGAAGAAGGGCATGACTACACCAGTCAAAGCCGCTGTTGTAAGTCCTTAATCCTCATGCCTTTTAACTACTACTTACTCTGACTTGTGCCTTAAACTGCATGGTTTGCAGCCAATGTCTATTACTCTTTTCAATTTTATACACAATTCTATTAGCATATCATTGCACCTTACAAGATTTAAAAGAGAGGAGTGATGTTCCTTTGATCTTGACCTGTAATCTAGTTCCGTGCTGGACTTGCCCACACAATGTTACAATTGCATGTTTGTCTGTTCTCAGTTGTTTTGTGATATGAATGATGTCATACAATGCTTGATGTATTATAAACATCGTCTCTTTATCGTTAGCCCTCAATAGAATGTGAAGAAATAGACAATACATTAGCGATGGTACATGGTCATATGTTTGGAAACTGGTTTTATTATGTACTTTGCAATAAAATACAACTATTATTTTACATGCTTTCACCAGAATAAGTTCTGTATATAGACCAAAGCTATTTTGTTTGGTTTTGCTGCCTCCTTAATATCTTCTGTTTTGGTATTACTAATGTAAAACCACAACTTTTCAGTGAGCTATGGAAAAAATGGTGGAACTGCCACCTTCTGAAGGTGGCGAGGCAACTATGACCACAATGTCAGCTCTTGCTGCACTGGGTCAGTACTTGTCCACTAACAGTGCCAAAAGCACGTTCCTGTGTAATACTGGCTTGGTTGTTGAGGCAATCTCGTCCAAACTGCCTCATGATCAAGATATGCAAGGTGAAAACAATGTTGTATCTGCGCTCCAGACACAAGTCCATTCCCTAACAGAGACCCTTTGTGAAACAAGGAGTGACATTGTTCGATGTTGTCAAGATATGCATGGTTTTGAAACCATACTATCAGACATTTTCTATGTTGTTCAGGAGCCTAGGAGAACTGAAGGCGAAGGTTATGGTGCTCCATCGGACAATACAGCATGAAAACGTAACAGTCAGGTCAAATGAACTAAGCTTCTGAACTTCTGGTGGTGCATTTATCTGCTAGACTATTAACTTTTATGCCAACCTTCCTTTTGTTTTATAGTTGTAATTTGTTTTGGTGCGATACAAAATTTGTTCTTAACGTACAGCCACCGGCTGAAGAAAACAACAAGCCATTTTTGTTTAGTGTAGGGTGTTCCCTATATTTTCACTAGTGGCGAACTTTGATGCCCACTGGCTATAGTTAACATGGGCCTGCTACGGGCCGTAGAGACAATGGGCCTTCTAAGGGCCGTAGAAACAATGGGCCTTCTACGTGGCGTAGAAACAATGGGCCTTATACGAGCCGCAGACACAATGGGCCTTCTATGGGCCGTATCATCAATGGGCCTTCTACGGGCTTATGATCGGTTGGCCAAACATGGGCCAATAATAGACCACATTAGGGGCCGTAAATGGGCTAGAGTTGAAATCTTCCATTCATGGGCCGACCATAACGGGCCGTCGTTAATCGGTCGTATTTTGATGACGCTATGAAAACGGCCCAACGTATTAACGGGCCACAAATGGGCCAACTGTAACCACGGGCTGAATTTGGCCCACAAGCAGAAAATGACAGTAATGGGCCGTAAGTAAACGAATGTGAAAATGAGCCCAAGAATAAATGGGCCCCGAGAAGGCCGAAAGATAACATGGGCTGGAAACGGGCCAACGGAATAATGGGCCGTTAATGGGTATAAAGTGATACACTGTTCATTACGGGCCAGTTTCACCACGTGCCGTTAATGGGTATAAAGTGATACACTGTTCATTACGGGCTAGTTTTACCACGGGCCATTAATGGGCCAAGAGTAATAAGGGCCTCATAGGGCCGAAAGACATCATGGGCCATACATGGTCCGGAAGTTAAAACGGGCTGGAATTATATTGGACGGCCCAGATGATGCTACTGGGCCTAATTCGGATAGGCCGTAAATGGGCTCTGGGTTAGCGGGCTGTAAATGGGCTATATGCGAACATGCCGTTAATAGGCTTGCCGTGGGCCAGCTCGCCACCTTTTGACCAAGTCAAACGGGCCGGCCTTTTCACAGGAATGGGCCTCTGTTGGGCCGTGCCACGTGTCGATGTATCATAGGCGCTTTGGGTCCAATGAGTGGATGACATCTGTCCCAACGGCGAGCCGACACGTGTTTCCTCCAGCCAATAATGATTTTACACGTGGAAAATCCCCATTGGTCAGGGCTGTTAATGGGTTATGGGATCCAAAACCGGACCCGATAGCTTAACGGTGTTCCGTTACGGTGGATGCCACGTGTCGGTCACCCTTGACGAAAGCACTTCTGTGACGTGCGATTTATCGTCATGGAAGTGGACACTTCCGTGATGATAATTTTGGTAATGTCATGGAACACTTCTACGACAGCATAGGTATGACTATCTTGATTCTGTCATAAATTTTTCATGGATGTACATGCATGACAGAAACCGTGACCTACTGTGAAAAACACGTATCATCACGGAAGTGTATTTTTTTGTAGTGCAAGTATGCCTAAGTGCATAATTCCAACTGCGCAATCAAAGTATACTGGCGACTTAACGTCCAAGGCCTGACCGGGTTATCAAAACCCCAAATATGCTCAAATATGAGTCGTAAAGATTAAGGCTACATGGCCTGAATTGTTTTAAATAATATGTTAATGTGGAACAAGGATATGAACCCAAAACAATGTTCGGAAAATAAAAAATCAGAAAAACAAGGCTTTTCATAGGCCGCCAAGCCAAAATTTCAAGTGCTTTCATGGCCAGCACAGCCACTAAGTTAGTCCTTCATTCAACTCTATAAGCCAGCCCTCACATGACCAACCGCCGCTTTAACCTCGACAAGTTCAGGGTCTTTTACAAGATTGGATGTTGAGAGTACGGCAGGTCATTCCAAAGTGACCCAATCCTTTTTGTAGCAAAGGACAAGCCTGGATGAACTCTTATATAAAGCAAAGCGCTCCCGAGGACACATGGGAATTGTTGTCAAGTTAGTTTTCATCATGCTCATATGATTCATGTTCGTTACTTTGATATGTGGGTGGACCGGTTCTTGGGTGCTGCCCTTCCTTGGACAAGCCTCCCACTTATGATTAATCCCTCTCCCAAGCATCCGCAACTATGGAAGAATAATTAAGGTAAACCTAACCATAGCATGAAACATATGGATCCAAATCAGCTCCTTACGAAGCAACGCATAAACTAGGGTCTAAGATTATGTCACTCTAGCAACCCATCATCTACTTATTACTTCCCAATGCCTTCCCCTAGGCCCAAATAATGGTGAAGTGTCATGTAGTCGACGTTCACATAACACCACTAGAGGAGAGACAACATACATCACATCAAAATATCGAACGAATACCAAATTCACATGATTGCTTATAACAAGACTTCTCCGGTGTCCTCAGGAACAAACGTAACTACTCACAAAGCATATTCATAATCATAATCAGAGAATTATTAATTATCATTAATGATCTGAACATATGATCTTCCACCGAATAAACCAACTAGCATCAACTACAAGGAATAATCAACACTACTAGCAACCCACAGGTACCAATCTGAGGTTTTGGGACCAAGATCGAATACAAGAGATGAACTAGGGTTTGAGAGGAGATGGTGTCAGTGAAGATGTTGATGGAGATTGACCCTCCCTCGATGAGAGGATCGATGGTGATGACGATGGCAGTGATTTCCCCCTACCAGAGGGATGTTTCCCCGGGAGAATAGCTCCACCGGAGCCCTAGATTGGTTTTGCCCAGGTTCCGCCTTGAGACAGCGACGCTTTGTCCCGAAAAACTTCTTCTTGATTTTTTCCAGGGTAAAAGACACCATATAGCCAAAGATAGGCACCAGAGGCCTGCCAGGGGGCCCACAAGGTCGGGGGTGTGCCCAGGGGGTAGGGCGCGCCCTCCACCCTTGTGGCTGGCTGGTGGCCCCCCTCTTGTTCTTTCTTCGCCCAATATTTTTTATATTTTCCAAAAAAATAAGCTCCATGAAGTTTCAGGACTTTCGGAGTTGTGCAAAATAGGTTTCTAATATTTGCTCCTTTTCCAGTCCAGAATTCCAACTACCGACATTCTCCTTCTTCATGTAAACCTTGTAAAATAAAGGAGAATAGGCATAAGTATTGTGATATAATGTGTAATAACAACCCATAATGCAATAAACATCAATAGAAAAGCATGATGTAAAATGGACCTATCAAATAACGACGCAAATCTTGTTGGTAGATTGCTGAACGAGCCGCTGCAAGGTCATGCTCCTCATCTAGGAGGTCAAGATCATCCTGATGTGCCTTTTCATTATCAGCTTCCACATAAGCCGCCACGCGGGGCGAGTCATGAGGGATGTCATTGGTAAGAACCGCCTTTGCTCCATAACCATTAAGAAAGGTGTATAACCCGTGGATCTATTGGGGGTAGTATTGATACTCCAAAGTACTGAGGGTAACTCCTCACCCAACAACCCGGTGTCCTCTGCAAAGGGACCATAAGACGAGGCTTTATGCCTCTCAAGATTTCTTGATTGGCTCTTTGAGCTTGACCATTGGACTGGGGGTGAGCCACTGATGAAACATCAAGACGAATATGCTCTCGTTGATAGAATTCTTTCATAGCACCCTTGGACAGATTAGTACCATTATCAGTTATGATGCTATGAAGGTAGCCAAAACGGAAAATCACCTTTTTGATGAATTGAACCGCCGTTGCCGCATCACACTTGCTGACTAGCTCTGCTTCAACCCACTTCGTAAATTTATCAACCGCCATGAAGAGGTGGGTCTTTTTGTCCTTGGACCTCTTGAAAGGTCCCACAATATCCAGCCCCCAGACTGCAAAAGGCCAAGTGATTGGAATCATCCTCAATTCTTGAGCCGGCACATGAGCTCATCTGGAAAATTTCTGTTAGCCGTCGCACTTGCTAACCAGATCTTCTGCATCAGCATAAGCCGTCAGCCAATAAAACCCATGACGAAAAGCCTTAGCCATGAGAGACTTAGAGCCGATATGATGGCCACAATCTCCTTCATGAATCTCTCCTAGAATCTCACAGCCCTCCTTAGGAGAAATACAACGCTGAAACACCCCCGTGACACTGCATCGGTGCAACTCGCCATTAGCAATGGTCATTAACTTAGACCGCTAGCTTATTTGCCTCGCCAAAGTTTCATCCTCAGGTAACTCACCCGGGTCATGTAAGCAAAATACGAAACTGTCCAATCTGGAATAACATGGAGAGCCGCCACCAACTGTGCCTCTGGGTCGGGGATAGCAAGATCCTCCTCCGTGGGCAATTTAACTGAAGGGTTATTCAAAATATCAAGAAAACATTAGGTGGTACCAGCTCACGCTGAGACCCCAGCCGGCTTAAAGCATCAGTCTCCTCATTTTTCCTGCGATCAACGTGTTCCACTTGATAACCCTTGAAATGACCAGCAATAGCATCAACCGCTCAGCGATAAGCCAACATGAGTGGGTCTTTGGAATCCCAAGTTCCTGAGACTTGCTGAGCCACCAGATCTGAATCGCCAAAGCACCTCACCCGGCTTAAGTTCATTTCCTTGGCCATCTAAAGACCATGGATTACAGCCTCATACTTAGCTGCATTATTAGTACAAGGAAACATCAGCCTTAAAACATAAGAAAATTTATCACCTCATGGGGAAGTTAAAATAACTCCAGTGTAACACCCCGGATGTAACTTTCCCTATTTGTACTCCAACTCTTGCCGTTTCCAGCGTTAAGTTATATTTATTTCCTCGGGATCAGATTTTTTGCCTCCGTGTGTTGTTGTCATTGCCATGCATCTCATATCATGTCATCATGTGCATTGCATTTGCATACGTGTTCGTCTCATGCATTCGAGCATTTTCCTCGTTGTCTGTTTTGCATTCCGGCGCTTCGTTCTCCTCCGGTGGTCATTTCTAGCTTTCTTTCATGTGTGGGGATTAAACATTTCTGGATTGGACCGAGACTTGCCAAGCGGCCTTGGTTTACTACCGGTAGACCGCCTGTCAAGTTTCGTACCATTTGGACTTCGTTTGATACTCCAACGGTTAACCGAGGGACCGAAAAGGCCTCGTGTGTGTTGCAGCCCAACACCCCTCCAATTTGGCCCAAAACCCACCTAACTCTGCTCCATGTCCCAGAGCGTTCGATCACGATCGCGTGGCCGAAAACCGCACCTCATTTGGACTCTCCTAGCTCCCTCCATGCCTATATATACACCCCCCATTCCAAATTCCGGAACCCCCTCCCCGAAACCCTAGATCCGCTCCTCCTCGCGCCGCCGGACAACGTCCGCGCCGGGTCGGACGTGTCTGACCTGCGCGCCACCGCCGCCAGCCACTAGCACGCTGCCTGCGCCACTCCCTCCGCCGCCGGCCCGGAGCGGCCTGCATCTGGCCCTCCCGGCCCGAATCGCCCCGCCGCCGCCTACCGAAGCCGCGCCGCCCTCCTCTTCGCGCCCGGCCGCCCGAGGCGACCGGAGCCGCCGCGCGCCGCGCGCCGCCGGTTGGCCGCAGCCCGCCGCGCCGCCCTGGTCCGGCACCGCCCGAGCCGCTGCAGGAGCCCGCCGGAGTCGCCCTAGCTCCGGCCGGTCCTAGCTCCGGCCGCCGCGGGGCCCTGCTCCGTCGCCCCGGCCGCCGGCGACCTCGCCTCCGCCGGCCGCCGTCCTCGCCCCCGCCGTCCTTGACTTCCGTGCCCGTCGCCGCCGTCGTGAACAGTGCCGCCGGATTTGGCCTCGGTTCCCATGCGCGAGATCCAGATCTGGAAACCTAGGTCATTTTTTTCTCCAAGTCCCAGGATTTTCAGTCCATATGCTCCTGTTCGAGGCCCCGTAACTTTTCCTCTGTAGCTCCGATTCATGCATATAGCATATCAAAATGTTCACCTCAGAGAGTACATCATTTCATTCCATTGCATCATTTTCATTTGAGCTCATCTTGATGCCTGAAATTCTGTTAGAAGAGGGCTACTTGAGTTAATTGTCAGATCTGCTACTCCATTTAGCCCTTTTGTCATTTTTGCCATGATTAATGTGTGCATGCTATGCCCGTGAGTTCTACATGTGTTTTGTTAAGGGTTTTGTCATCTTTCCAGAGGTGAAACCCATGTATTTTTAGGATGTGTCTGGTGACTTGTGCAAGCTTGCAAAGTGGTGCACTTGCTAATTCTGTTTTCAGGGACTTAGTGATTTCACTAAGTCCTGGGATTGTTTATCTCATGATGCCATATGTTCTTGTTGTTTCCTAGTGATCCATGCCTCTTTTGAGGATGATCAGTAAGGGAGTTTTGTTAATATTGTAGTGCTCTATCCATCCATGTCTTTGTTTGCAATTATGGAGCAACCTAGCTTGAGTCAATCGAGATCTACTTTTGCTTCGTTGCGAATCTGGGCAGATCGTCAACTTGTTTGCGATTTTGCCGATGTTATTGTAGTTGATCCGTGCATGCTATGCCATTGTTCTTGACATGTCTAGCTTGAATTTTGTGCCTTCTTAAGGGATGTATGCTTGTGTTGCCATGACTTGCACCTTAGTGAGTGCATTGAGATCGTAAACATGCCTTCGTGAGTTATGTTTTAGCATGTCCCAGTTTTTCACTAAGTCTGAAACTGATTATGTTTTTGCTATGTTTGTGTGCTTGTTAGTATATTTTGTGATCCCTTTTCGCTCAAGGTCACTAAGGGACTTTTGTTAAGCTTGTTGAGTAGCTCCATGCCATGTCCTTCTTTGTCATGTTCAGGTCCTGTAGCATGTTGTTTTGTTGCTCCGAAGAGGGCTATATGATCTGAAATTCCAGACAAGTGTTAATTTCACTAAGTCTGAGATCTGTTTTACCATTTGCGTTTTTGCCATGCTTGTTTGAACCTGTTAATGGATGATTTGGCCGTAGCTCAGTGCTAGACTTTTGTTAAGCATCTTGAATTCTTCCCTGCCATGTATTTTGATGTCATGTTTGGGTGCTGTAGCATGTTCATCTCATTGCATTTAGATGCCTACTTGCTGTAAATCGCAGACCGGTGTCATTTTTGAATCGCTTGCCATTTCCAAACCGTAACTCCGATTCCGGCGTTCTTTATATCGTTTTCAAGCGATTTCATCTCATCTTTCTAGTGGCACACTTGGATTTCCAAGTTGAGGCCAGGTTCATGCATTTCCTGTCATATCTTGCATTTTGCATCCCGCATCGCATCCCGCATAGCATATCATCATTTCATCATATTGCTTGGTCTTGCACGTGGTTGATTTGTATCCTTGTTGCTTGTTTGTATTGTTTGGGTAGAGCCGGGAGACGAGTTCGCTAACGAGGAGCCCGTTGAGTTTGCTTTTGAGGATCCAGTCAATTCTGACAACTGTGCAGGCAAGATGATCATACCCTCAAAATCACTACTATCTTTGCTATGCTAGTTTGCTCGCTCTTTTGCTATGCCATTGCTACGATTCCTACCACTTGCTTGCAAGCCTCCCAAATTTCCATGTCAAACCTCTAACCCACCTTGTCCTAGCAAACCGTTGATTGGCTATGTTACCGCTTTGCTCAGCCCCCTCTTATAGCGTTACTAGTTGCAGGTGAAGATTGGAGGCCGTTCCTTGTTGGAACATCTTTTATTTACTTGTTGGGATATCATTATATTGCCATGTTATCTTAATGCATCTATATACTTGGTGAAGGGTGGAAGGCTCGGCCTCTCGCCTAGTGTTTTGTTCCACTCTTGCCGCCCTAGTTTTCCGTCATATCGGTGTTACGTTCCCGGATTTTGCGTTCCTTACGCGGTTGGGTTATAATGGGAACCACTTGATAGTTCGCCTTGATTAAAGCATTTCCAGCAATGCCCAACCTTGGTTTTACCATTCGCCACCTAGCCTCTTTTTCCCTTGGGTTACCGGAGCCCAAGGGTCATCTTATTTTAACCCCCCCGGGCCAGTGCTCCCTCTGAGTGTTGGTCCGAACCGGGCAGCCTGCGGGGCCACCTCGGGGAAACTTGCGGGTTGGTTTTACTCGTAGCTTGACCTATCTGAGTGTGCCCTGAGAACGAGATATGTGCAGCTCCTATCGGGATTTGTCGGCACATTCGGGCGATGTTGCTGGTCTTGTTTTAACCTGTCGAAGTGTCTTGAGTTACCGAGATACCGAGTCTGATCGGAATGTCTTGGGAGGAGGTCTATTCCTTCGTTTACCGTGAGAGCTTGTCATGGGCTAAGTTGGGACTCCCCTGCAGGGATTGAACTTTCGAAAGCCGTGCCCGCGGTTATGGGCAGATGGGAATTTGTTAATGTCCGGTTGTAGATAACTTGAACCTTAATTTAACTAAAATGGATCAACTGAGTGTGTTACCATGATGGCCTCTTCTCGGCGGAGTCCAGGAAGTGGACACGGTGTTGGAGTAATGTTTGCGCAGGTTGCTCTCTAGTTTCTCGCTCGCGCTTTGCCTCCTCTTCTCGCTCTCCTTTGCGAATAAGTTAGCCACCATACTTGTGAGGTTGCGAGGTTGCGAGATTGCTGAGTCCCTGTGGCTCACAGATTACTATTACACCAGATGCAGGGCCTGATGATTCCGCTCCAGGAGACGCGTATGAGCTCAAGTGGGAGTTCGACGAAGACTCTCAACGATACTACGTTTCCTTTCCCGATGATCAGTAGTGGTGCCCAGTAGGGATAGCTTTTTCTCCCAAATGGCTTATAAACCGACTCAAAGCCGCAATACGACCCGCCAAATGCTGGACGTCATTGAATCATGCCGGCTTAGTGATGACCCACAAGTATAGGGGATCTATCACAGTCCTTTCAATAAGTAAGAGTGTCGAACCCAACGAGGAGCAGAAGGAACTGATAAGCCGTTTCCAGCAAGGTATTCTCTGCAAGTATTGAAATAAGTGGTAACAGATAGTTTTGTGAAAGGATAATTTGTAACGAGCAACAAGTAACAAAAGTAAATAAAGTGCAGCAAGGTGGCCCAATCCTTTTTGTAGAAAAGGACAAGCCTGGACAAACTCTTATATGATGTAAAGCGCTCCCGAGGACACATGGGAATATCGTCAAGCTAGGTTTCATCACGTTCATATAATTCGCGTTCGGTACTTTGATAATTTGGTATGTGGGTAGACCAGTGCTTGGGTACCGCCCTTAGTTCAACAAGCATCCCACTTATGATTAACCTCTATTGCAAGCATCCACAACTACAACAAAAGTATTAAGGTAAACCTAACCATAGGATGAAACATATGGATCCAAATCAGCCCCTTACGAAGCAACGCATAAACTAGGGTTTAAGATTCTGTCACTCTAGCAACCCATCATCTACTTATTACTTCCCAATGCCTTCCTCTAGGCCGAAATAATGGTGAAGTGTCATGTAGTCGACGTTCACATAACACCACTAGAGGAAGGACAACATACATCTCATCAAAATATCGAATGAATACCAAATTCACATGACTACTAATAGCAAGACTTCTCCCATGTCCTCAGGAACAAAAGTAACTACTCACAAAGCATAAACATGTTCATAATAAGAGGGGTATTAATATGCATATAGGATCTGAACATATGATCTTCCACCAATTAAACCAACTAGCATCAACTACAAGGAGTAATTAACACTACCAGCAACCTACTAGCACCAATCCCGGACTTGGAGACAAGAATTGGATACAAGAGATGAACTAGGGTTTAGAGATGAGATGGTGCTGATGAAGATGTTGATGGAGATTGCCCTCTCCTAATGAGAGGAGTGTCGGTGTCAAAACCGGAGGATCTCGGGTAGGGGGTCCCGAACTGTGCGTCTAGGCCGGATGGTAACATGAGGTAGGGGACACGAAGTTTTACCCAGGTTCGGGCCCTCTTGATGGAGGTAAGACCCTACGTCCTGCTTGATTAATATTGATGATATGGGTAGTACAAGAGTAGATCTACCACAAGATCAGAGAGGCTAAACCCTAGAAGCTACCCTATGGTATGATTCTATGTTATGATTGTTGTCCTACGGACTAAAACCCTTCAGTTTATATAGACACCGGAGAGGGTTAGGGTTACACAAGGTCGGTTACAAAGGAGGAGATATCCATATACGTATTGCCTAGCTTGCCTTCCACGCCAAGTAGAGTCCCATCCGGACACGAGACGAAGTCTTCAATCTTGTATCTTCATAGTCTAACAGTCCGGCCAATGGAGATAGTCCGGCTGTCCGGAGACCCCCTAATCTAGGACTCCCTGAGTATCCCCTGAACCAGGATTCAATGATGACGAGTCCGGCGCGCAGTATTGTCTTCGGCATTGCAAGGCGGGTTCCTTCTCCGAATACATCGCGAAAGAATCTGAATACGAGGATAGTGTCCGACCCTGCAAAATAAGTTCCACATTCCGCCGTAGAGAGAATAATATTTTCGCAGATCTAATTTGCTGGCTTGTTTTGGCAGCACGATGTTATGTCATGGCCCGGTGATTATTCGAACCGTTTCTTTTAACCAGCCCCGCACATAACGCGAGACAGTTTTTCGACACGTCTTGTCAAAGCAGAGATCATGTCCCCTTATTGCGAGATTCTCATCAATACGGGAGTGGGTAACCCAACCGCGCCATCAATTGTGGCGCTTGGGGGATAAGCGCGTTTTACCAGGCAAGTGGGGACGCTTAGGTTCGTCCGCCCATATAAAGGGATAAGGATTCACCTTTCTATCCACGCCTTCTTCCTCCTCTGCTCATTCGTTTTCACACACTCGAGCTCCAGCGCCCAAGTCCGCACTTTCCACCTCGACCTTCTCCAGTCATGTCCAGAGCGGGAGGCAAGTGGATGGTCTCCTCCGTCACGGAGGGAGACATCAAGAAACTGATGAGAGCCGGATACCTGCCCGACGACATCGCGCACCGGCTCCCAGATGAGGGGCAGCTCATCCCCACCCCCAGGCCCCATGAGAGGGTGGTATTCCTCACCCATTTCCTCCGCGGACTGGGTTTCCCTCTCCATCCCTTCGTTCGGGGGCTCATGCTTTCTTATGGCCTGGATTTCCACGATCTGGCCCCGAACTTCATCCTCAACATCTCGGCGTTTATCGTCGTGTGCGAGGCCTTCCTCCGCATCAAGCCCCACTTCGGCTTATGGCTGAAGACCTTCAATGTCAAGCCGAAGGTGGTGGGCGGCCGCCAGGCGGAGTGCGGAGGCGCCATGGTGGGCAAGATGCCCAACATAACATGGCTCGAGGGCTCCTTTGTGGAAACCATAAAGGGGTGGCAATCAGGGTGGTTCTATATCACCGAGCCGCGCGACCCCGCATGGGTAGCGGCCCCCGAGTTCCGATCTGGCATCCCCATGCGGCTCACCTCCTGGAAAGAGAAGGGCTTGTCCTGGGGTAGTTCGAAAGAGCTGACCGGACTCCAAACATGTATTCAAAACATGGTGGACAAGAAGCTCAAGCTTGTCAACATAGTCCAGGTTATGCTCATCCGCCGTATACTCCCGTGCCAACAACGGGAGTTCACCTTGTGGGAGTTCAATCCGGCGCAGCACCGAACTTTGAACAAGCTCTTTGACACGACTCATGAAGACGCCTGGAGGGTGCTGTTCAAAAGTGCCAAGGTCCCTCCCCCTATTACTGAGGATCGCGGATTCAGCGCGAAGCGCCAAGCCAGTGCGGTAAGCTGCTTTACCTTTCACAGGATACTTATTTTTTTATATAGATTGACTCTATGTGGGATCTAAACTCCCGTACCTTTGACAGGACTGGCAGAAGATGGCCGGATAGATCGACTGTCCAGCTCCTTTGCCCGAAGGCCCCGCAGACGCTCTTCTGGCGAAGATGCTGACTCCGTTCCCTTATAAGGTTCCGGAGAAGACCAAGAAGGTCAAGGGAACCCGAAAGAGTTCCCAACGCCAGGCGTCCTCGGACTCACCGTCCGATGACTCTACGGCACACTCTTCCCCTGAAGACGAGGAAGAAGAAGAAGAAGATGCTCCCCCACTGACTGGGGGAGACAAGAAAAGGAAGGCCGCCCCAACTGGGGAGGCCGGAGGGTCCAAGAAGGGAAGGACTCTCCTTTTGGACAGTTCCTCCGCCGCCGATGAAGGCGAAGGCGAGTGGTTGCCCAGGGTCAAGCCCCCGGGGAGATCTAAGTATTCGGATACCAGAGTAACTCCTAGGATTTCTTTGTCACACTGCTTTCTCTAACGCCGAACGCAATTATGCAGGCCGCCACAAGCCAGTATCGTTGTATCATCGGACGGCTCCTTGGGCTTGTCGGACATGGATAGCGATCCAGTCCCGACCACCACCTCCCCTCATCCTGCCGACAACACCGAGGTGCTGTCTCAAGATGTACCGGATCAAGGGGAGACAGTCCTGGAGGCGCCTCAAGGCGACCTTCCGGACTCCAGGAGCCGTGGGGACGGGGCCCCTGAGAGCTCCGAGTTTGGCCCTCAGCCGAACACCGTGCCAGACCCTCCAGCGGTTCCGGGCTCGGGCAGGCGGCCTCCTTCTAAGAGGGGCAAGACGCCTGTGCAGGTGACCTCTGTCCATCCAGAGGCACCGGACAATCTGCTGGAAGCGCTTCGCAGCGCTTCCATCGACGAGGAGCACCGCACTATCATGAGTGCGGTGATTCAGAAGGTTCAGTCCGCCAAGAGCGGATTGACTGAAGCCTGTGCCAGCCTTCTAACAGGCTTTGAGGTAAGTGTTTTAAAATGTAGTAGAAATATTACCGCATAGACAGTATCCCCTGATGCTTTGTTCGGTGTTCACAAAGAAAAGCCGAACAGAGGATCAAATAATATCGCAGGAGTCTAATATAAGTATGTCAATATGCATATGCAGGCTTCGTTGCTGGCGTCCGCCGCACTAACTGCGGAGGTCGCCGTACTGAAGCAGGACCTCGAGGGGTCCAAGAAAGAGCTCGGCCTTGCCAAGAGGCAGCTCGAGGAGAACAAAGGTAAGTAAAACCCTGTATATAGATATGTATATATGAAAAAGGACGCGATTGCAAAATGACAGGATCATTGTATGTTTGCCAGGGGCCACGACCGAGGTGGCGACCCTAAAGCAAGCGATGGCCAAGGCCGAAGATACAGCGGCCAAGGAGAGTACCGAGCGAGAGAAGCGCGAGGATCGGGTGGGCGAGGTGCAGCAAGACCTCCAGGCTATTGTGGCGAAGCACGAGGCGTTGGAGCTTGACTCCAAGACGCGGGAGTCTGAGCTTGCCACGGCCCTCGAGAGTGTAAAAAGTGCCAAGGCCGAAGCCCAAAAGGCCCTCCAAGAGATCGACGCGATGAAGAAGATAGTGGCGGGTAAGGCTTTCTATATGCAAAGCAAGCATGTAAAAGTAAATTACCGATTACTTACCCGGATCCGGAGCTCTTCAGGAGCATTCGCAGATTTGCCCCGCAGTGTGTCCGATGCCGCACAATTTTACCAGTCTGAGGACGGAAGCTCAATGGAGAAGCTGTTCTAGTCTCAGTATGCTGAGGCCAAACATCCGGTGCTAATGAGCGACCAGCTAAAGCAGATGGTCGAGCTACATAAGGCGGCCGATCAGGCCATGAAGAGCTTTATAGTCCGATTGTGGCCTGGCGACAGCCTTCTAAACAACTTCTTCGGCCTGGTGAGGCGGCTCGTGGATGCCTGCCCGTGGTTGGAGGTCGTTAAGCGATCTGTCTGCATTGAAGGTGCACGCCGGGCTTTCGCCCGTGTGAAATTGTAGTGGGTCAAGCTAGACGCTGTGAAGCTGATCAAGGAGGGGCCGCCAGAGGGCAAGGAGCACCGCCACCCCGAGATGTACTACGAGGGTGTTCTGCCGGGCGCCCGTCTCATCGCGGACGAGTGTTCGAAAGATGTAATATTTGAATGAGACTTGCTCGTTTTATCCTGTATGTATGAAAACTTGTTTCATATGCGCTATGCAACGCTTGTTAGAATTTAAAATATTACCTTCTGTTTGGCTGTTTATCCAATCTGAGAGATGGCTAGTCCTCGGCTTCTGCCCCCATGCCACGAGTGTTGGGTTGTTCGGGATAAACCTGAGCACTCTTGTTCCCATGTTTGGGTCCTTCGAGGGAGGTGCTCAGCACAACGAACAAGGCAACCAGACTAATAATGCTTTATCACTCTCACTTAGCCATAGAATTCTATAAAATTTTAAATTTCGGTGAAGCCCCTGGTATTCGGAAGGCCGAATTGAGGGCGCGATACACGCCTGTAAGCCGGACAGGGCCGGCCCCTCGCCCTAAGCGGCATAAGTCTTTAGGGACTCACAAAACCTCGCCGAACAGCGACCAGTCTCTCGCTTTATCATGACAGTCAGTTTAGCTTTCTCTACTGAGGTGCTCAGCCCGGCAGAACCGGGGCACAATCGCAGTAGTTCTCCTAGTGCTACCTTAGCCGATAGAGCGGAACGTAAGGTACCAAAACATAGGAGCCGAGAAAACCCAACATTTGACCAAAGACATGATTCGGAGCTGATGCATATAATGTTGTAAGTTCGGGGTGCCGCACTTGTGAAAGTGTTCGGGCTTTTCACACTGCATTGTGGGGTACGTAAGCCCCTGGTGTATTGGCCATACCAGAGTGTACGGTTGCAAGGCGTCATTAATGAACACACACACACACACACATATATATATATATAACCAGAATGCAATAATAGTCGTAATGTCATGCATTGTTTATTGAAAATTTGCGTTAAAGCAGAGTGATACAGATAGTGCGATAAGCAAATAGTAGGACTATGTCCCTTCCAAGGGCAAGCTGAGGAATGATATGAAATCAAATATTTCGCTCGTTACTATAATCAACCTGGGAATTCCATGGTATGACGTAGCTGTTTGCCTCCTTGGTTGCTGTAGCATGTGTTCGGTGATAGTGCTGCCGTACAGTGTTTCCAGAGATTAAGGTCCTGAAAGAAAAAGAAACATAACCAAACGGGAAGCCCCTAGTGCGGTTTAGGCCGCGTTTTGGGGCGTGCCACAGTTGTGCCCCCCTCCCCACCTGTGCCCATGATATTTTTAATGCGTAATTATGTACGCGCGGCACGAATATCGCTATTGGGCTAGGATTGGGGTGGCCGCCGTATTGCTACACGAGCTCAGATCGCGCCAGGCGGTCTATTTGCCGATTGCCCCGAGCGCACTTGAAGGTGTCCGGGCTTTGAAACGCCGAACTGGTCGATTGCCTTGAGAGGCTTCTTTGCACTTCTGCTGCGAGGGCCGCGGTGTGCTCCTCTTTCGGAGAGAGTGCTCTGTGTTTCCATTGACTGTAATAACTCCGCGAGGTCCTGGCATCTTGAGCTTGAGGTATGCATAATGCGGTACCGCATTGAATCTAGCAAATGCGGTTCGCCCGACCAGCGCGTGATAACCACTGCGGAACGGGACTATATCGAAGATTAACTCTTGCTTCGGAAGTTATCCGGGGATCCGAAGACCACTTCCAGTGTAATTGAGCCTGTGCAATGGGCCTCTACGCCTAGAATGACGCCCTTAAAGGTCGTTTTTGTGGGTTTGATCCTTGAGGGGTCTATACCCATTTTGCGCACTGTGTCCTGATAAAGCAGGTTCAGGATGCTGTCGCCGTCCATAATGACTCGAGTGAGGTGAAATCCGTCGATGGTTGGGTCTAGGACCAGTGCGACGAATCCTCCATGACGGATACTAGTGGGGTGGTCCCTGCGATCAAAGGTGATCGGACAGGAGGACCAAGGGTTGAACTTTGGGGCGACTGACTCCAACACATATACGTCCCTGAGCGCACGCTTCCGCTCCCTCTTGGGGATGTGGGTTGCGTATATCATGTTCACCGTCCGTACTTGCGGGGGAAACCTCTTCTGTCCTCCAGTGTGCAGCTGCCGGGGCTCCTCCTCGTCATCGCTATGCAGCCCCTTGTCCTTGTTTTTGGAAATTAACTTGCCGGCCTGCTTGAACACCCAGCAATCCCTGTTAGTGTGATTGGCTGGCTTGTCTGGGGTGCCATGTATTTGACACGAGCGATCGAGTATACGGTCCAAGCTGGACAGACCCAGCGTACTTTGTTTGAATGGCTTTTTCCGCTGACCGGGTTTAGAGCCTTTGAATCCGGCATTGACTGACGTATCCTTAGTATTTTCGCTGTTAATGCGGCGCTTATGCTTGTTGCGATGTGACCTGCTATTGCCGTCCTTGGTATCTGAGGTACCATGGTTCTTTGATATGTTATTGCTGCGAGCCAGCCAGCTGTCTTCTCCCGCACAAAAGCGGGTCATGAGCGTCGTGAGAGCTGCCATAGATTTTGGCTTTTCCTGACCAAGGTGCCAGGCTAGCCACTCATCTTGGATGTTGTGCTTGAAAGCCGCTAAGGCCTCCGCATCCAGACAGTCGATGATTTGATTTTTCTTTGTAAGGAACTGAGTCCAGAATTTCCTGGTCGACTCTTCTGGCTGCTGAATTATGTGGCTTAAATCATCGGTGTCTGGTGGTCGCACATAAGTGCCCTGAAAGTTGTCGAGGAATGCGGCTTCCAGATCTTCCCAACAACTAATGGAGTCCACTAGCAAGATGTTAAGCCAATGCCGCCCTGGTCCTTTGAGCTTTAGTGGGAGGTATTTGATGGCGTGTAAGTCATCGCCGCGGGCCATGTGGATGTGGAGGAGGAAATCCTCAATCCATACTGCAGGATCTGTTGTGCCGTCGTATGATTCAATATTTACAGGTTTGAAACCTTCTGGGAATTGATGTTCCATTACTTCGTCTGTGAAGCATAAGGGCTGTGCGGCGCCTCTGTATTGGGCTCGCGACGCAGCTCGAATGTGTTTTGCCCGCTGTGTTCGGCCCGGCCCGATTTGCTTTTACTGTATCCGGTGTGACGTTTGTCGTCTCGCAGAGTGCTGTGCCCTCGTGATCCGTAGATCGATCTTGAATGCTTTGCCTTGTCCTCCAATATGTCTCGCAGGTCTGGCGTATCTCCCCATGCCTTTTTATTTGAATGGCATTGGGGTGGAGGCTGAGTTTTTGGCTAGAATGCCTCTCTATCGTGGCCACGAGGTGGCCGATCAGCCGTATCATACGCTTCTTCCTCCAATCGGGGTAGTAACCTGTGCCTTGGGTAACTCTTGGGGGGACGCTCGAGTTTATATTCCTCGGCCGCGAGGACTTCAGTCCATTTGTCAGCTAGCAGATCTTGATCAGCTTGAAGCTGTTGCTGCTTTTTCTTCAGGCTATTTGTCGTGGCCATAAGCCGGCGCTTGAAGCGCTCTTGTTCAACGGGATCCTCTGGTATGGTGAATTCATCGTCGCCAAGGCTTGCCTCGTCTTCGGAGGGGGGCATGTGATCATCCTCCTCCTCTCCGTATGCCGCACTCTCAGGAGAGCTGGCTCCTTCATCCTCCTACTCTAAATCTTGCTGGAGGGGATTGTTGTTGTCTTCGGCACTATCCGGAGTGTTATTATCTCCTGTGCCGGTATCACCACTTTTGCTTTGGCGGGACTTAGAGCGGCGCCGCTGACGTCGGCACTTGGGTTGCTTCTTGGAGGGGTCATCCTCCGCTATCTCGTCACCATTGCCTTCATTGGGTGTATCCACCATGTATATGTCATATGACGAGGTGGCTTTCCAGTGCCCTATAGGTGCTGGTTCATGTTCGTCTCCTACATCGTCGTCCATACCGTCGATGTCTTCGGAGTCGAAGTCGAGCATGTCGGTTAAGTCATCGACAGTGGCTACGAAGTGGGTAGTGGGTGGGCGTCGAATTTCTTCGTCGTCCGCATCCCAATCCTGTTGGCCATAATCCGGCCAGGGCTCTCCTGACAAAGACAGAGACCTTAGTGAATTCAGAATGTCGTCGAAGGGTGAGTGTTGAAAGATATCCACGGCGGTGAATTCGCATGATCGGCGCCCAATTGGATTCGATTGGCAGGGGCGCGGATGGTTCGGGGTCCGGAAGAGAGTCCGGCACCTTGGAGTCATGGGCCATGCGGAGGATTATGCTGGTGTTTGGCTCGATCGCCATCGAGACTGCAGCCCCTGAGGCGGTGTCTAGCCACTCGTCCTCGATTGGCGCAGTTGGCTCCGAGCTAAGGGTCGGAGCTGATGCGGGCACGGCCTCTGGGGTACCGTCTGGTGGCAGAGCTAGGTCATACCCATCGCGACAGTGCGGCGCGCTCGGCTGTGGCTCGAATCCATCAAAGATCAAGTAACCACGGATGTTGGCCGTGTAATTCAAACTTCCAAATCTGACCTGATGGCCAGGGGCGTAGCTTTCAGTCTGCTCCAGATGGCCAAGCGAATTAGCCCGCAGTGCAAAGCCGCCCAATACGAAGATCTGTCCGGGGGGAAAAGTCTCACCCTGGACCGCATCGCTACCGATGATAGTAGGAGCCATCAAGCCTAACGGCGACGACACAGAGGAACTCTCAATGAAAGCACCAATGTCGGTGTCAAAACCGGCGGATCTCGGGTAGGGGGTCCCGAACTATGCGTCTAGGCCGGATGGTAACAGGAGGCAAGGGACACGAAGTTTTACCTAGGTTCGGGCCCTCTTCATGGAGGTAAAACCCTACATCCTGCTTAATTAATATTGAAGATATGGGTGTTACAAGAGTAGATCTACCACGAGATCAGAGAGGCTAAACCCTAGAAGCTAGCCTATTGTATGATTGTATGTTGTGATTGTTGTCCTACGGACTAAAACCCTTCGGTTTATATAGACACCGGAGAGGGTTAGGGTTACACAAGGTCGGTTACAAAGGAGGAGATATCCATATACGTATTTCCTATCTTGCCTTCCACGCCAAGTAGAGTCCCATCCGGACATGAGACGAAGTCTTCAATCTTGTATCTTCATAGTCTAACAGTCCGGCCAATGGAGATAGTCCGGCTGTCCGAAGACCCCCTAATCCAGGACTCCCTCACTACCCAAAGATATCTGAATCTGATAGGGGAATGGATTTGCTCACCTAAGCTCCGAGCGTGAAAAAAAAGCCCTTTCATCAAAAATTACTTGCTAGGGGGCGATAGGCGACTAGGGGGCGATGACTTCGCCGACGCCCCGGCTTCGCCTCCGCTGCCCCCGCCGGCGAGAGAGCGTGGGGGGCCGATTTTGGACGCTAGCTGAGGCCTCCACTGGCGACTCCGACGGCGAAGATGGCGACTCCGACGGCGGCCTGGCGGGCGTGGCATCTCCCACGCCGTCTGATGCCGTCTACGAAGCATTGCGGGTGGGATATCCGGAGGAAGAGGTGGCAATGATGGTGGATTTGGTGATTCCCTTCGATGGATTCGGCGAGACGAGGCTTGGATCAGAGGATGGGATCGAGCTAATCAGACGGGTGGTTCATCGATGGACGGCGGACTACGCGCAATCCGGCCGTGGAAGGGGCCTCTTCCGAAGGTGAGTCTCCCCAAACCGATTTTGTCTGATTTCATTACAGAGGGATCGTGGAAGGTAGTGAAGAGGAAGGAGAAACGACGAACATCGGCGGCGCAGGCGCCGCGCCGGTGATCGACCGATCGAGCGTGATCCTTGCGGAGCGGATCTCACGTTTGAAAATGTTTGGGCTTTGACGGCTGGAAGCGGTGGGCCGCTGTGTTGGTGTACCTGAGCTTGGGCTGTCGGGTCAGGATGCATCATCTGCGCGTGGGCCGGGATTAGCGGGGCTAGTGGCCCAGGCAAAACCGGCTGACGGCGCACGGGCTGTGGGAGGCCAGCGTGCATGAGTCTACATCGGATCGGGTGCCCTCGCATGCACGATCGTGTTCCTGCCGAAACAGTGCTGTCGCTAGGGTTCGCCACCGAGGACGGATTGGTTTTCCTACTGTTGTGTGTCGCCATGCGAGGAAGGCAACGGGCCAGTTTGGCGCGCTTGCGGCGTTGGCCGGCGAGGTCGTGATGCCGCCCAAGGCTCCGCAACCGGCGAAGGCTGCGCCTGCGAAGACACCGTCGGGGGCTGCTGTTGCGGTTGCGGCGGGCTTCGGGTGCGGCCGCTCCGGCGCCAGAGTGGGCCATGGCGCTCCTGCCAGGGCTGCGGCGCGCCGCTAACAGAGGCTGCACCCCCTCAGTCACAGCGCCCGTGCCTAGACAGATGGCCGCGGGCGGGTGGAGCTGCTCGTGGAGCTGTTGGCCCGCCGGTTCGGGCAACGCTCGCAGGTGACAGCCGCTACCCCCCCTGTGGTCAGTGGGGGGACGATGGCTACGATGCTTACGGGGATGGCCTTCATCGAGGTTCGTCGTCCACCGGTGGTGGGCATGGCTATGCTTGGACTGATCACGGTGTTGCCGGTCGAGGGTTTCAACGACCACCGGGATACTTTGTTGAGGGTGCGGTTGGCCCCAATAACCGGTTCCGGGGCCGCTACCGAGGTCGTGGTGGTCACCGGCACCCTCCTCCCCCGCGCCATCTGCCCGTTGCCACGGGTTCGGTCACGGGCCTTGAGGAGGGGCCCACCGATGGTGCTGGTCTACCTCAGGTTGCGGTGGAGACAGTCCGGGCCCTCGCAGATGTGACGGTGCCGGAGTCCATTCAGCCTGCTGATGCTGCATCCGACAAAGGTACGGAGAAGTCCGGGGGTGACAAGCTGTCCAAATGGGTGGCTAAGAAGAAAAAGTTGACCTGCTTCCGGTGCGGTGAAACGGGACACTTTATGGTTGATTGCTCTGCTGAGTTATGTGATATATGTCAGAAACCGAAGCATAGGGCGGCTGAATGTCCGCTTCTTTTAGGGCCCAAACCGACGGTTAATATTTATGGGCTCTGTTGCTCTGAGTTGATGTTCTTTGAGTCACCAAGTATGGCTCCGGTGGCTCCCGTGATTGAAACTTCCTTCCCAGGTGTGGTTAAGGTAGTAAATGGACCTCTTACTGAAGCTCAGATTATTCAGCAGTTGCAGGAGTTGGCACCGGGGAATTTTAACTGGTCTCTGTTGAAGTTATCATATTAGACTTACAAAGTGGATTTCCCTTCTAAGGAGGATTAGATGAGAATTCTCAAGTTTGGCATGTGTAGAGTTACTGGAACAAGCTATGTGTTACAATTTGATGAGTGGAAAAAGAAAGAGCCTCAGGGTACACCACTGACTCAGATTTGGGTTCGTTTTTCGGGGGCGCCATCTGAACCCCTGGATAACTTCCTGGTCACTTGGAGCCTGGGATCCCTGCTCGGCAAGATGGAGCAGGTAGATATGCCCTTCACGCGTGCTCATGGTGTGGCGCGCTTGCTGGTTAGTGTGGCTAACATTCGGTTCTTACCGGATGTGGTAAGATGGACTCACGAGGGAATTGCATATATGTTGGATGTCGAGTATGAGGACCCTGATCTGTTTCAGGATTTTGAGGAGATACATCATATGGATACTTCTGAGGGGGGAGATGCTCCGAGGAACCAGGATGGTAATGCACCCAATGATGGTGACAAGGCCACAGGGCCCGCGGATTCGTCTAAGGAAGGAGAGTCTGCTCAGGGGAAATCGCTGACTTCTGTTCCGTCTAACATGCTGCAGCTGGGATCCTTGGGAGCTTTTTCAGCGCCTCCTCATATTTGGAGTGGTCGCGTCGATATGGATGATCCGTCAGAACATTTTCCAGCAGCGATTGCGGGGTCTGACTCTCTGTTGGTCATGGACGGAGTGGAGGCAAACGGTGGGCAGGAGGTCCATGTTACTCCACCTTCATCTCCGTTGCCTAGGATGGAGGTGACGGCTGCTCCGGACGGTTCGGCGGCGGTGGGCGGGCAGGAGGTCCGGCCCTCATCTTCCGATTCTACAACTGCTTCGGGGGGGCCCAAGGCAAACTCGACGGCTAGGGGCCACCTAGTGGCTCTGGCGGGCCTAGGAGGGGCGTGCGGGCAGGAGGCCTGCGCACCACCTTCTCCTTCCTTGGCGATGCGTCCCCCGACATCTTCTGCGGCACCATCACTGGCGATGGCTGCCCTGGTGGGAGGGTCGCCTGGTGTGGGCGTCCAGGGGCCTTCCGCTATTTCGCCGCGCCGACCTACTCTTGCGGCATCGCCCGTCTCAGCTTTCACGGGTGCTGGTGTTGCGCCTGTGCTTGGTGGGAATCTTGTGGCGTCTCCGGGATCCGGACACCGGCCAAGGCCGCGAGAGGCCTCGAGGATTCCTGGTGATCTTTCGGCCGATCCAGTTCAGTTAAGTTCTGTTGGGGGGCGGGCAGGCGGTCTTACCCCCAACAGGGCCACGGGAGAGGAGGTCATTACTTTTGGAGGGATCCCAGATCCGGTTTCTGAGGGGCGGCGGATAAGCAGCCGTCTCCAGGAGCAACCGGATGTGGACGACATGCAGCTAAGGTGTGCTAGGCGAGCGACCAAGCTTCGTGACATTGAGGTCACTACTGGTATGTCTGTCAATTTGTCTAATTCGATTTTGCATTTTTACAATGATGAGATTGTTCACAATGCAAATCAATTAGGGGTCTCCCTAGGTAGAAATGGTACTGAAATCAATAGATCCGTTAATGATATTCTCGATCTCGAAGCAGAGCGCGCTTTGGAGATGATTCGTAACATAGCAGTTGTTAAACCCATGAATGATCATGACATAGATGCGTTGGGAGTTAGGACTCTTGATAGCTTGTGTGCGGATCTAGACCCTGAGTTGCAGGAGGAAGAGGGACTCGATTCCCCTATGGCCTCTAGTCATGTAGATGTTCCAGAGGCTAAATCCCCAGAGCCCGGTTGTGAGGACTGGTAGATGGAGCAGTATAAGCCTAAGCGGAAGTGGAAACAGAAGTTTTATCCAGTTTCGGCTGTGCGTAGAAGTGCTAGGATCCGTACATCTAAAAAAAATTCCATGATGAAACATGAGAGGAATTTTTTGGAATAGCAGAGGTCTAAAAGACTTGGCTAAAAGACGGTTTCTAGCAGAAGCATCTATTGAACACCAGTTGGATTTTATTGCCCTCTCCGAGACTGGAAGGGACAATTTTACACCCCAATTCCTTAGTACTTTATCCGGAGGTATTGACTTTGACTGGCACTGCCTACCTCCAAGAGGAAGGTCCGGCGGGATCCTACTCGGGGTTAGGTGTGACTCGTTGGAAGTGCGGAGTGTGGTCATGGGGGATTTTGCGGTAAAGTTTCGGGTCAGATCAAAGGTTGATGTGTTTAATTGGGCTTTAGTGGCAGTTTATGGGGCCGCGCAACCAGAGCTCAAACCAGATTTTCTGGCCGATCTGGTTCGTATTTGTGGTAGCGAGCAACTCCCAATCCTAGTTGGGGGTGATTTTAACATTATTCGAAGGAGGGAGGAGAAGAATAATGATAATTTTGATGACAGATGGTCGTTCATGTTCAATACCACAATCGAAAGCTTGGATCTTAGAGAGATAGAACTATCTGGTAGGAAATTCACTTGGGCTAATTCGTTACCTAACCCGACCTTTGAGAAGCTGGATCGTGTTCTCGCTAGTGTCGAATGGGAACAAAAGTTCCCTCTTGTAACTGTCCAGGCGTTGTCGCGCAGAATTTCGGATCGCACTCCGTTGCTAGTTGACTCTGGTGATCCATCTCATGTGGGGAATAAGAATATATTCTCTTTTGAGCTCTCGTGGTTTGATACAGAAGGGTTCCTTGACTTGGTGGCTAGAGAATGGGCTAAAGATTCAGGAGGAAAGTCTCCTATCGAGAGATGGCAGAATAAGATTAGGCATCTGCGAAGATTCCTGCGTGGATGGGCTAAACATACACATGGGATTTATAAGGCTGAGAAGGAAAGACTCCTTTTACTTATTCAGTCCCTAGACTTAAAAGCCGAATCCACTATTTTAGATGCCAGGGAGTTGGAAACTAAGGTAGAGGTGGAATTAAGATTAAGAGATCTCCTTCGGGAGGAGGAATTGAAGTGGGCATTGAGGGCTAAGGTTCGCAAGATCGTCCAAGGGGATGACAACACTCAATTCTTTCACATGATTGCCAATGGCAAGCACCGCAAGAAGAGGATATTTCAGCTTGAGCAGGATGAGGGGACGATTGTAGGTCAAGAAAATCTGAAAGTCTATATTACGAATTACTATAGGCAGCTGTTTGGGCCGCTGGAAGATAACTGTGTGTCCCTAGATGAGTCCAGGGTTGAGGATGTACCTCAACTTGCATCGGACGAGAAT
Source organism: Triticum urartu (assembly GCF_003073215.2). NCBI lineage: Eukaryota > Viridiplantae > Streptophyta > Magnoliopsida > Poales > Poaceae > Triticum > Triticum urartu. Next base: position 412,475,469 of record NC_053028.1, read on the forward strand.
GGAGTCTTGACTGCCCCTTTTACGGAGAAAGAGGTGTTTGAGGCTATTTCACAAATGAAGAACAATAAGGCTCCCGGGCCGGATGGCTTCCCGGCAGAGTTTTATAAAAAATGCTGGCACATCATCAAAGGGGATTTACTCCCAATGTTCCATGATCTTTTCTCTGGACAACTTCAGTTGTTTCAACTTAATTTTGGAACGATTACTTTACTCCCCAAGAAGACAGAGGTTGTTCGTATAGAGCAGTTCCGACCCATCTGTCTTCTTAATGTAAGTTTCAAAATTTTCACCAAGGTCGGGACTAATAGGCTTACGCAGATCGCGCACTCTGTGGTGCAGCCATCCCAAACTGCTTTCATGCCAGAAAGAAATATCCTGGAAGGGGTTGTCGTTTTGCATGAAACACTCCATGAAATCCACTCAAAAAAACTAGATGGAGTAGTTTTCAAAGTGGACTTTGAAAAGGCATACGACAAGGTCAAATGGTCATTCCTACAACAGGCTTTGCGTATGAAAGGTTTTGATCAGGCCTGGAGACACCAGGTCGACTCCTTTACGCAAAAAGGGAGTGTTGGAATTAAAGTGAATGATGACATAGGACACTATTTTCCAAACACACAAAGGACTAAGGCAAGGGGATCCGATGTCTCCTATCCTCTTCAACATAGTGGCTGATATGTTGGCAATTCTTATAGGAAGGGCCAAGGATGCAAGTCAGGTAGGAGGCCTCGTCCCGCACTTAGTAGATGGAGGTGTATCCATTCTACAGTATGCCGATGATACCATCATTTTCATGGAGCACGACTTGGCTAAAGCCGTAACATGAGCTCGTGTTATGCTTGTTCGAACAATTGTCCCGTATTAAAAGATTAACTTCCACAAGAGCAAGTTGTTTTGTTTTGGAAGAGCTAATGATGAACAAGATGCGTACAAGCAATTGTTCAGATGTGAATTAGGGGCTCTACCTTTCACGTATTTAGGTATACCAATTCACCATCGTAAGCTAACCAACAGAGAATGGAAGTGTATTGAGGATCGCTTTGAGAATAAATTGAGTTGCTGGAAAGGCAAGCTGATGTCATACGGAGGACGATTAATTCTAGTTAATTCGGTCCTCACGAGTATGCCCATGTTTCTTCTCTCGTTCTTCGAGGTTCCGATGGGAGTCCGGAGAGGCTAGATTTCTATCGATCATGATTCTTTTGGCAGAGTGATGATGTTAAGCGAAAATACAGACTTGCTAAATGGGATATCATCTATAGGCCGAAAAACCAAGGGGGTCTTGGTATTGAGAATCTGGAAATGAAGAACAGATGTCTCCTTAGCAAGTGGTTGTTTAAGCTTTCTGTCGGGACGGAGGCCACTTGGGAATTGCATATATGTTGGATATCGAGTATGAGGACCCTGATCTGTTTCAGGATTTTGAGGAGATACATCATATGGATACTTCTTAGGGGGGTGATGCTCCGGGGAACCAGGATGGTAATGCACCCAATGATGGTGACAAGGCCACAGGGCCTGCGGATTCGTCTAAGGTAGCAGAGTCTGCTCAGGGGAAATTGCCGACTTCTGTTCCGTCTAACATGCTGCAGCTGGGATCCTTGGGAGCTTTTTCAGCGCCTACTCGTCTTTGCAGTGATCGCGTCGATATGGATGATCCGTCGGAACATTTTCCGCCGGCGATTGCGGGGTCTGACTCTCTGTTGGTCATGGACGGAGTGGGAGCAACCGGTGGGCAGGAGGTCCATGTTATTCCACCTTCATCTCCGTTGCCTAGGATGGAGGTGACGGCTGCTCCGGACGGTTCGGCGGCGGTGGGCGGGCAGGAGGTCCGGCCCTCATCTGCCGATTCTACAACTGCTTCTTCTCCTTCCCTGGCGATGCGTCCCCCGACATCTTCTGTGGTGCCATCACTGGCGATGGCTGCCCTGGTGGGAGGGTCGCCTGGTGTGGGCGGCCAGGGGCCTTCCGCTGTTTCGCCGCGCCGACCTACTCTTGCGGCATCGCCCGTCTCAGCTTTCACGGGTGCTGGTGTTGCGCCTGTGCTTGGTGGGGATCTTGTGGTGTCTCCGGGATCCGGACACCGGCCAAGGCCGCGAGAGGCCTCGAGGATTCCTGGTGATCTTTCGGCCGATCCAGTTCAGTTAAGTTCTGTTGGGGGCCGGGCAGGCGGTCTTACCCCCAACAGGGCCACGAGAGAGGAGTGTTTTGGGGAACGTAGTAATTTCAAAAAAAATTCCTACGCACACGCAAGATCATGGTGATGCATAGCAACGAGAGGGGAGAGTGTTGTCTACGTACCCTCGTAGACCGTTCACGGAAGCATTATATCAACGCGGTTGATGTAGTCGTACGTCTTCACAATCCGACCGATCTAAGTACCGAAAGCACGGCACCTCCGAGTTCGGCACACGTTCGGCTCGGCGACGTCCTTGCCTTCTTGATCCAGCAAGAGGGGTGAAGTAGTAGATGAGTTCCGGCAGCATGACGGCGTGGTGACGGTGTTGGTGAAGAACAATCTCCGCAGGGCTTCGCCTAAGCACTACGAAATCTAGGACGGAGGATAAACTAGAGGGGACGGGGTTGCCGGCACACGGCTTGGTGTTTCTTGATGTGTCTTTGGTGCCAGCCCTGCCCCTCTATTTATATGTTGAGCCCTAGGGATGAAACTTGGAGCAAAAGCCTCCTCAAAGTCGGTTTTGCCCGAAAGGCAAGAGTCCCACTCGGACTCCAGGACCAAACGCCACAATCCTTGGCGTCTAGCCCAGACGCCATGGGCCTCGGCGTCTGGCCCAGGGCCAGACGCCAGGGTCTCCGGCGTTTGCCCCCTAGCCTCCGTAAAACTCCTTTTGCACCGACTTATAGCCCCATGGGCCTGACCCCTTGGCCAAACCATATCATCCAATATATGAATCTTTACCTCCGGACCATTCCGGAGCTCCTCATCATGTCCGTGATCTCATCCGGGACTCCGAACAACATTCGGTCACCAACATACATAACTCATAGTACTATATCGTCAACGAACGTTAAGCGTGCGGACCCTACGGGTTCAAGAACTATGTAGACATGACCGAGACACCTCTCTGGTCAATAACCAATAGCGGGACCTGGATGCCCATATTGGCTCCTACATATTCTATGAAGATCTTTATCGGTCAGATCGCATAACAACATACGTTGTTCCCTTTGTCATCGGTATGTTACTTGCCCGAGATTCGATCGTCGGTATCTCAATACCTAGTTCAATCTCATTACCAGCAAGTCTCTTTACTCGTTCCGTAATACATCATCCCACAACTAACTCATTAGTTGCAATGCTTGCAAGGCTTATAGTGATGTGCATTACCGAGTGGGCCCAGAGATACCTCTCCGACAATCGGAGTGACAAATCCTAATCTCGAAATACGCCAACCCAACAAGTACCTTTGGAGACACCTGTAGAGCACCTTTATAATCACCCAGTTACGTTGTGATGTTTGGTGGCACACAAAGTGTTCCTCCGGTAAACAGGAGTTGCATACTCTCATAGTCATAGGAACATGTATAAGTCATGAAGAAAGCAATAGCAACAAACTAAACGATCAAGTGCTAAGCTAACGGAATGGGTCAAGTCAATCACATCATTCTCCTAATGATGTGATCCCGTTAATCAAATGACAACTCATGTCTATGGTTAGGAAACTTAACCATCTTTGATCAACGAGCTAGTCAAGTAGAGGCATACTAGTGACACTCTGTTTATCTATGTATTCACACATGTATTATGTTTCCGGTTAATACAATTCTAGCATGAATAATAAACATTTATCATGATATAAGGAAATAAATAATAACTTTATTATTGCCTCTAGGACATATTTCCTTTAGTCTCCCACTTGCACTAGAGTTAATAATCTAGTTCACATCGCCATGTGATTTAATACCAATAGTTCACATCACCATGTGATTAACACCCATAGTTCACATCGACATGTGACCAACACCCAAAGGGTTTACTAGAGTCAATAATCTAGTTCACATCACTATGTGATTAACACCCAAAGAGTACTAAGGTGTGATCATGTTTTGCTTGTGAGAGAAGTTTAGTCAACGGGCCTGCCACATTCAGATTCGTAAGTATTTCGCAAATTTCTATGTCAACAATGCTCTTCACGGAGCTACTTTAGCTAATTGCTCCCACTTTCAATATGTATCCAGATTGAGATTTAGAGTCATCTGGATCAGTGTCAAAATTTGCATCGACGTAACCCTTTACGACGAACCTTTTTTTTGTCACCTCCATAATCGAGAAACATATCCTTATTCCACTAAGGATAATTTTGACCGCTGTCCAATGATCTACTCCTAGATCACTATTGTACTCCCTTGCCAAAAACAGTGTAGGGTATACAATAGGTCTGGTACACAACATGGCATATTTTATAGAACCTATGGCCAAGGCATAGGGAATGACTTTCATTCTCTTTATATCTTCCGCCGTGGTCGGGCTTTGAGTCTTACTCATTTTCACACCTTGTAACATAGGCAAGAACTCTTTCTTTGACTGTCCTATTTTGAACTACTTCAAAATCTTGTCAAGGTATGTACTCACTGAAAAAACTTATCAAGCGTCTTGATCTATCTCTATAGATCTTGATGCTCAATATGTAAGCAGCTTCACCGAGGTCTTTCTTTGAAAAACTCCTTTCAAACACTCCTTTATGCTTTGCAGAATAATTCTACATTATCTCTGATCAACAATATGTCATTCACATATACTTATCAGAAATGCTGTAGTGCTCCCACTCACTTTATTGTAAATATAGGCTTCACCGCAAGTTTGTATAAAACTATATGCTTTGATCAACTTATCAAAGTGTATATTCCAACTCCGAGATGCTTGCACCAGTCCATAGATGGATCGCTGGAGCTTGCATATTTTGTTAGCACCTTTAGGATTGACAAAACTTTCTTGTTGCATCATATACAACTCTTCTTTAATAAATCCATTAAGGAATGTAGTTTTGTTTATCCATTTGTCAGATTTCATAAAATGTGGCAATTGCTAACATGATTCGGACAAACTTAAGCATAGATACGAGTGAGAAACTCTCATCGTAGTCAACACCTTGAACTTGTCGAAAACCTTTTGCGACAATTCTAGCTTTGTAGATAGTAACACTACTATCAGCGTCCGTCTTCCTCTTGAAGATCCATTTAATCTCAATGGCTCACCAATCAACGGGCAAGTCAATCAAAGTCCATACTTTGTTCTCATACATGGATCTCATCTCAGATTTCATGGCCTCAAGCCATTTCGTGGAATCTGGGCTCATCATTGCTTCCTCATAGTTCGTCGGTTCGTCATGGTCAAGTAACATGACCTCCAGAACAGGATTACCGTACCACTCTGGTGCGGATCTCACTCTGGTTTACCTACGATGTTCGGTAGTAACTTGATCTGAATTTTCATGATCATTATCATTAGCTTCCTCACTGATTGGTGTATGTGACACAGAAACCGATTTTTGTGATGAACTACTCTCCAATAAGGGAGCATGTACAGTTACCTCATCAAGTTCTACTTTCCTCCCACTCACTTCTTTCGAGAGAAACTCCTTCTCTAGAAAGATTCCAAATTTAGCAACAAAAGTCTCGCCTTCGGATCTGTGATAGAAGGTGTACCCAACAGTCTCTTTTGGGCATCCTATGAAGACACATTTTTATGATTTGGGTTCGAGCCTATCAGGTTGAAGCTTTTTCACATAAGCATCGCAGCCCCAAACTTTAAGAAACGACAACTTTGGTTTCTTGCCAAACCATAGTTCATAAGGCGTCGTCTCAACAGATTTAGATGGTGACCTATTTAACGTGAATGTAGCTGTCTCTAATGCATAACCCCAAAACGATAGTGGTAAATCGGTAAGAGACATCATAGATCGCACCATATCTAATAAAGTACGGTTACGACGTTCGGACACACCATTACACTGTGGTGTTCCAGGTGGCATGAGTAGTGAAACTATTTCACATTGTTTTAACTGAAGGCCAAACTCGTAACTCAAATATTTTACTTCTGCGATCATATCGTAGAAACTTTTATTTTTGTTACGATGATTCTCCACTTCACTCTGAAATTCTTTGAACTTTTCAAATGTTTCAGATTTGTGTTTCATCAAGTAGATATACTCATATATGCTCAAATCATCTGTGAAGATCAGAAAATAATGATACCTGCCACGAGCCTCAATATTCATCGGACCACATACATCAGTATGTATGATTTCCAACAAATCTGTTGCTCGCTCCATAGTTCCGGAGAATGGAGTCTTAGTCATCTTTCCCATGAGGCATGGTTCGCAAGCATCAACTGATTCATAATCAAGTGATTCCAAAAGCCCATCAGCATGGATTTTCTTCATGCGCTTTACACCAATATGACCTAAACGACAGTGCCACAAATAAGTTGCGCTATCATAATTAACTTTGCATCTTTTGGCGTCAATATTATGAAAATGTGTATCACCACGATCGAGATCCAACAAACCATTTTATTGGGTGTATGACCATAGAAGGTTTGATTCATGTAAACAGAACAACAATTATTCTCTAATGTACATGAATAACCGTATTGCAATAAACATAATCCAATCATATTCATGATCAACGCAAACACTAAATAACATTTATTTTAGGTTTAACACTAATCCTGAAATTATAGGGAGTGTGCGATGATGATCATATCAATCTTGGAACCATTTCCAATACACATCGTCACTTCACCCTTAACTAGTCTCTGTTCATTCTGCAACTCCTATTTCGAGTTACTACTCTTAGCAACTGAACCAGTATCAAATACCGAGGGGTTTCTATAAACACTAGTAAAGTACACATCAATAACATGTATATCAAATATACCTTTGTTCACTTTGCCATCCTTCTTATCCGCCAAATACTTGGGGTAGTTCCACTTCTAGTGACCAGTTCCTTTGCAGTAGAAGCACTTAGTCTCAGGCTTAGGTCCAGACTTGGGCTTCTTCACTTGAGCAGCAACTTGCTTGCCGTTCTTCTTGAAGTTCCCCTTCTTCCCTTTGCCCTTTTCTTGAAACTAGTGGTCTTGTTAACCATCAACACTTGATGCTTTTCTTGATTTCTACCTTCGTCGATTTCAGCATCACGAAGAGCTTGGGAATCATTTCTGTTATCCCTTGCATATTATAGCTCATCACGAAGTTCTAGCAACTTGGTGATAGTGACTAGAGAACTATGTCAATCACTATCTTATCTGGAAGATTAACTCCCACTTGATTCAAGTGATTGTAGTACTCAGACATTCTGAGCACATGCTCACTAGCTGAGCAATTCTCCTCCATCTTGTAGGCAAAGTACTGTCAGAGGTCTCATACCTCTCGACACGGGCATGAGTATGAAATACCAATTTCAACTCTTAGAACATCTTATATGCTCTGTGGTGTTCAAAACATTTTTGAAGTCCCAGTTCTAAGCCGTAAAGCATGGTGCACTAAACTATCAAGTAGTCATCATGCCGAGCTTTTGTCAAACGTTCATAACGTCTGCATCTGCTCCTGCAATAGGTCTCTCACCTAGTGGTGCATCAAGGACATAATACTTCTGTGCAACAATAAGGTTAATCCTCAGATCACGGATCCAATCCGCATCATTGCTACTAACATTTTTCAACATAGTTTTCTCTAGGAATATATAAAAATTAAACTGGGAGCAACATCGCGAGCTATTGATCTACAACATAGATATGCTAATACTACCAGGACTAAATTCATGATAAATTAAAGTTCAATTAATCATATTACTTAAGAACTCCCACTTAGATAGACATCCCTCTAATCCTCTAAGTGATCACGTGATCCATATCAACTAAACCATGTCCGATCATCACGTGAGATGGAGTAGTTTCAATGGTGAACATCACTATGTTGATCATATCTACTATATGATTCATGCTCGACCTTTCGGTCTCCGTGTTCCGAGGCCATATCTATTACATGCTAGGCTCGTCAAGTTTAACCTGAGTATTCCGCATGTGCAACTGTTTTGCACCCGTTGTATTTGAACGTAGAGCCTATCACACCCGATCATCACGTGGTGTCTCAGCACGAAGAACTTTCGCAACGGTGCATACTCAGGGAGAACACTTATACTTTGATAATTTAGTGAGGGATCATCTTATAATGCTACCACCGAACTAAGCAAAATAAGATGTATAAAAGATAAACATCACATGCAATCATAATATGTGACATGATATGGCCATCATCATCTTGTGCCTTTGATCTCCATCTCCAAAGCATCGTCATGATCTCCATCGTCGCCGGCATGACACCATGATCTCCATCATCTTGATCTATATCAATGTGTCATCACATGGTCGTCTCGCCAACTATTGCTCTTGCAACTATTGCCATCGCATAGCGATAAAGTAAAGCAATTATTTGGCGCTTGCATCTTATGCAATAAAGAGACAACCATAAGGCTTCTGCCAGTTGCTGATAACTTCAACAAAACATGATCATCTTATACAACAACTTATATCTCATCACGTCTTGACCATATCACATCACAACATGCCCTGCAAAAACAAGTTAGACGTCCTCTACTTTGTTGTTGCAAGTTTTATGCGGCTACTACGGGCTGAGCAAGAACCGTTCTTACCTACGCATCAAAACCACAATGATAGTTTATCAAGTTAGTGCTGTTTTAACCTTCTCAAGGACCGGGCGTAGCCACACTCGGTTCAACTAAAGTTGGAGAAACTGACACCCGCTAGTCACCTGTGTGCATAGCACGGCGGTAAAACCAGTCTCGCGTAAGCATACGCGTAATGTCGGTCCGGGCCGCTTCATCCAACAATACCGCCGAACCAAAGTGTGACATGCTGGTAAGCAGTATGACTTATATCGCCCACAACTCACTTGTGTTCTACTCGTGCATATTACATCAACGCATAAAACCTAGCTCGGATGCCACTGTTGGGGAACGTAGTAATTTCAAAAAAAATTCCTACGCACACGCAAGATCATGGTGATGCATAGCAACGAGAGGGGAGAGTGTTGTCTACGTACCCTCGTAGACCGTTCGCGGAAGCATTATATCAACGCGGTTGATGTAGTCGTACGTCTTCACGATACGACCGATCCAAGTACCGAAAGCACGGCACCTCCGAGTTCTGCACACGTTCGGCTCGGTGACATCCTCGCCTTCTCGATCCAACAAGAGGGGCGAAGTAGTAGATGAGTTCCGGTAGCACGACGGTGTGGTGACGGTGTTGGTGAAGAACAATCTCCACAGGGCTTCGCCTAAGCACTACGAAAACTAGGACGGAGGATAAACTAGAGGGGACGGGGTTGCCGGCACACGACTTGGTGTTTCTTGATGCGTCTTTGGTGCTAGCCCTGCCCCTCTATTTATATGTTGAGCCCTGGGGTCGAAACTTGGAGCAAAAGCCTCCTCAAAGTCGGTTTTGCCCGAAAGGCAAGAGACCCACTCGGACTCCAGGACCAAACGCCACAATCCTTGGCATCTGGCCCAGACGCCATGGGCCTCGGCATCTGGCCAGGGCCAGACGCCAGGGTCTCCGGCGTTTGCCCGCCCTAGCCTCCGCAAAACTCCTTTTGCACCGACTTATAGCCCCATGGGCCAGACCCCTTGGCCAAACCATATCATCCAATATATGAATCTTTACCTTTGGACCATTCCGAAGCTCCTCGTCATGTCCGTGATCTCATCCGGGACTTCGAACAACATTCGGTCACCAACATACATAACTCATAGTACTATATCGTCAACGAACGTTAAGCGTGCGGACCCTACGGGTTCGAGAACTATGTAGACATGACCGAGACACCTCTCTGGTCAATAACCAATAGCGGGACCTGGATGCCCATATTGGCTCCTACATATTCTATGAAGATCTTTATCGGTCAGAACGCATAACAACATACATTGTTCCCTTTGTCATCGGTATGTTACTTGCCCGAGATTCGATCGTGGTATCTCAATACCTAGTTCAATCTCGTTACCAGAAAGTCTCTTTACTCGTTCCGTAATACATCATCCCGCAACTAACTCATTAGTTGCAATTCTTGCAAGGCTTATAGTGATGTGCATTACTGAGTGGGCCCAGAGATACCTCTTCGACAATCAGAGTGACAAATCCTAATCTCGAAATACGCCAACCCAACAAGTACCTTTGGAGACACATGTAGAGCACCTTTATAATCACCCAGTTATGTTGTGACGTTTGGTGGCACACAAAGTGTTCCTCTAGTAAACAAGAGTTGCATAATCTCATAGTAATAGGAACATGTATAAGTCATTAAGAAAGCAATAGCAACAAACTAAACGATCAAGTGCTAAGCTAACGGAATGGGTCAAGTCAATCACATCATTCTCCTAATGATGTGATCCCGTTAATCAAACGACAACTCATGTCTATGGTTAGGAAGCTTAACCATCTTTGATCAACGAGCTAGTCAAGTAGAGGCATACTAGTGACACTCTGTTTGTCTATGTATTCACACATGTATTATGTTTCCGGTTAATACAATTCTAGCATGAATAATAAACATTTATCATGATATAAGGAAATAAATAATAACTTTATTATTGCCTCTAGGGCATATTTCCTTTAATACCCTACTCCAGTGTGGTGGTGGTGGATTGCCTCTTGGGCTGATGATGAACAATACAAAGGGAAGAACAGCCTCCTGAGGTTGAGGTGCTCTTGTGCTTGGTGAACTTGTGTGGGTGGGATGCCTTTCGATCTGATCTCGATCCGATTCTCTCCCGTCCTCTCTACTGTGGTGGCTAGTTCTACTTATATAGGCCCGATCCTCTCCCCAAATATTGAGCGGGAAGGGAGCCAACAATGGCCAATTTGAAAGGGGACAACTAGTACAGCTTATCCTAACAAAAGCGTTCTTCGCCTGCCAAAGGCTCTGGTGATGCCACTGTCCTGGGCTCCATGGTGACCTCCGTCTTGCCGTCCTTCTGGTCTTGGTCTCATTGCACCAATATGGAAACCTTTGCTTGATGCCTCGGTACTCCGCGCCTGCGCTTGCCCCCTTGGCACCAAAGAGGAAGCAAGGACACTGCGCGCGCTGGCGCCCGCCTGGCGCCCGTCTGGTCTCGATCGTCATGGCTCACGTCACTAGGACCTCGCGAGGTTTGCCCTGCCTTGATCTCTCCGCCCCTCGCGAGCCTGCCTGGAAAGGCCGCTCCTAAGGGGTCTTGCATCATCCGCCTCACGAGGGTCTTGAATGCCTTGTCGATGAAGATGGGCCGTACAGACCTGCCAGCCCAGCCACGCCGCGGGCCACATGCAGGCAAGTCTGGGGACCCCCGTTCCCAGAACGCCGACACCGACCTCAACTCCAACTCCATATATTCGTGTTTGGGGAGTGTCGGTGTCAAAACCGGCGGATCTCGGGTAGGGGGTCCCGAACTGTGCGTCTAGGATCAATGGTAATAGGAGGCAAGGGACCCGATGTTTACCCAAGTTCAGGCCCTCTTGATGGAGGTAATACCCTACGTCCTGCTTGATTGATATTGATGATATGAGTGTTACAAGAGTTGATCTACCACGAGATTGTAGAGGCTAAAACCCTAGAAGCTAGCCTATGGTATGATTGTTGTATATTATCTATCGACTAGCCTGGCCTCGGTTTATATAATGCACCAGAGGCCTAGGATAACAAGAGTCCTAGCCGAATACGCCGGTGGGGTGGAGTCCTTGTCTTGATCGCCAAGTCTTGTGGAATCTTCCTTGTATGCGGCAGCTGTCCGAACTGGCCCATGAGTATGCGGCCATGGGGGTCCTCGGCCCAATCCAACTGATCGGGAGACGATGTGATGAGTACCCCCTAGTCCAGGACACCGTCAGTAGCCCCCTGAACCGGTCTTCAAGTTAGGGACGCTCCTCGATTCTTCCGAACTGTTCTTCATCTTCGGTTGACGGTCTTGAAAACTGGTTCAACAAATCTTCTCATCTTCGATCTTGAGGATCGCCGAAATGCATTCGGCGAGTTTACACGTCGGGTATCTGAGGAGCCCCTTTAAGTTTCCGGCCTTTATCAATGCCTTGTTATTTTTATGCCACACCTCGGGTTTGAAGTTGTTCCCGGGAGGCAGTGTCCTCTTGCGTCCGAGCTCTAACGTCGGACTGCATTCGAGGTATCTTTTGCGGCCAAGCACCAATGCTGGACCGCTTTCGAGCTCCAACGCCGGAATGTATCCGAGCTCCAATGCCGGACTATGTCCAAGCTCCAACGCCGGACTGTATCCGAGCTCCAACACTGGACTATATCCGAGCTCCAACGCCGGATAGTGTCCCAGCTCCAACACCGGACTATATCCGAGGTGTCATATCACCTTGGTTCAAAAAAGTTGAAGGAGTTTAGCTGAGCTTAATGCCGGAAATGCCCTCTATGGAGCCAGCCACTAGTGCCCGAGCTTTATGCCGGACTGCTTCCGAGGTGGTGCACCACCCCGACTGTGGGCCGATTTTTTGTCAATATTTATTATTATTGCAATTTATTCTCTGCTGAGATATATGGCCAGTAGCCCTCAAGGTGTGTATCGGTCTAAAACCCGAGATGCACCTGAAGGATGACGTAAGACCGCTGACCCCAGTAGCCGCTGAGACTCAGGTTGATTTGTAAAATCGGCCTGAGGATCAAGTCCTAGCTCGGCAGAATACTTCGGGACACAAAAAGCGGCGTGCTCAGTCCTCGAGACTCAGGTTGGGTGCGGCCGACCAACCTGAGGATCAAAATCTCCTCGGAAACTATATTGCACATAAAATTTTCTGCATTGGACAGGCAATGCAGTAGCCCCCGAGACACTGGTCGGGTGGCAACACCAGATTAGGGGATCGATGTGCCCCTTTAATATTTGTAAATAATAAGCCCGAAGCCCAGTAGCCCCCGAGCCTTAATGCGGGCATGGGTGGCCGAATTAAGGATCGATATCCATAGTAAAATCACAAATTAATGCTCGGTGTAATGACTCTATGTATCCAAGTACTTTACGTCATTAATGCTCGGATCCGCATTGTACAAAACTTTGTTGACCGACCATCGGCTTCCACCTCCTTGGCCATTAGCCGAGGAGTGTTTGTCCTACTTTATAAAGACTTTGTGAGGGCAAAGATTTACCACAAACAAGGCAATCTTGCCATACGGTTTTATAAACAAAGGTACGCAGAGAGATATGTTATATTTACTGTTTAACATAAGAAATGTCCTCCAAAGAAAATGGTCCCGCTATCGGTTCCTTCCTTTGAGTTGTCATGCTAAGCATGATCATGAAACCTCAGCTCTAATGTAAGAGCAAAATGTTGAGGATTTTGTTTGGGAGGCCAGTTACTAGCCCCCGGTAGTGTTCGGCGACAGTCGAGGTCAAGCCGTAAACACTTCGGCCAATGTTATGGACGGCCCATCATTTAACATAGTCATCGGATCGCTGACCAGTTTACGCCTATTGTGACAGTCAGTTTTCGGCTTTCTCCACTAAGGTGCTTGACCATGCGAGCTGGAAGCACAATCGCAGTGGTTCTCCCTTTGCACACCTAGCCGAACAAAGCGGAACGTAGGAGGAAAGCACAGGAGCCGGGCAACCCAACTATTGACCGAAGACACAATTCGAAACCGATGCATATATAGCAATATCCGAGAATGTTTTTGCCGAATCCCTAAAGGTGTCCAGCGTTGCACTGCGAGACTTGTGCTGAAAACACACAAATAGTTTAAAAGTGCCACAAGCTTGGAAAACCAAAAAACGTCAGTAAAAACTTGACGTCTGAACACGATCAAGTGTTCGGTGCCAATCCGAAAAGTGGCCTTAGAAAAAAAGGTGCTTCTGTCATGCTTTAACATGACACATCCTATCTCAAGACTTCAAGCGGGTCAGCCTACGGCTTCAACCTCCTATCCCGAAGGCGGAGTACTTCTCGTTAGGCCAGCTTAGCAAACTAAACTCTAGAGGCTTTGAGAGAGAAATTAGGCTCCCCAGCTAGTGACCACACACTCGTGTCGAAAAAAGGAGTGATAAATAATAAAACTTTGCAACGACTAAGAGGAAGAACACTTATTATAAAACGGCTCAAATAAACTTAAGAGCCCCCAAGTGACTTGGGTAAAAGAATGATTGCATGTACCAAAGTACTTATATCATATCTATGTTCAACCGAACTTTAAACGCGTCTTAACCGACCATCGGCTTCTCCCTCTTCGGTCAAGGACCGAAAAGTGTTATGTACTCCATCTGTCGAGAATATCGATGGTGTTTTCAATAACCAGGCAACCAGGCCATAATGCTATAACAGACAAAGCGCGCTCAGGGAACTTATACTATATTACTACGAAGTGTAAGAAGCATCTTCGAAGAAAATAGTACCCCCACCGATACCTTTCTTCGGTGCTCATTGTTATTATGAGACTTGTGCAATAGATTTTTTGTACTCATGAGTTCCGTTGTGTGCTGACCATCCTTGAAAACTATAAGAGTGCTAGCTTTCGGCTTCACCCAGTCTGAGGTCCGGCTCGGATGACCCGATCGTGACAATCGCAGAGGTGCTCCCTTTACTCCCTAGCCGAACAATCGGGAACGTAGGGGTAAACACAGGAGCGAGGCAACCCAGCTTGCAAATCGCTTAAGTTAATATGGTGCATATTGTGGCGTAATACACGAACAAGGAACGAAGCCGTACAAGTATAATCATATGCAAGAGGAAAAGCTCCGTCAAGGGAGCCCCCAAAGAAACGGGGTATTTGAATTTGTGTGTCACAAACAAAGTTTTGACAAGGAGATTTTTTACAAGCAATTTTTTTTCCAAAAAAGTATAATGCTTGGTCGAACCAAACACGAGTTAAAAATTTAAAACTTTGAGCATGAAGGCAACTTAGCTGGTTAATGCATTCGGTATTGATGACGCGGCCCGAGCTTGATGCGGGACAAGGTTCCATCCCCCAAGCCGGTCCCAAGGTGGCGGAGCAAAGAGCTCGGCACTCCGAAGTGGTGACATAGCACGATCAATGTGGGCCGGCAGAGTGATGCCGAAGTCCCTGGCATGGGGTAATGAAGTGTAGACAAAGCCCCCCGTCCAACCAAGGTGACGTGGTATGTCAGTATGCCGAGTTGACGGTACTGCCCAACCCAGATCATTTTCCCGTGCACAAAAAATAATGCAAACCGGAGATAATAGTGATAATAATAATTAAAAAGAATCGTTGCATAATAAATAATTTATGCAAAGTGAGTAATAAAATAAATATGGCCTGGCGCCGAAGTCAATGTCGATGCAGGGCATCGGCGTGATGCAGTGAAGGCGTGACAAAGCCTGAATTTGCAGGGCGGTTCGGGCTCCGGATGCGGCGTTCGCCGAACTATGTACGGCAACCGATCGAACCTCCATGCGACCATTATTAATGTGGCCACTATTTGATAGACCTGTGTACAGATGATGGAACAAACCAGAGTAATAATTCCTTAAGAAAAAATAAACCCAACAAGCAAAAATTGTTAGGATTAATAGCACCTGGTTTATTTGTTGTAGCATTCCGAAGAAAAGCGACTCCCAAAATCGGGAATCGATCCACACACCCATTGCCTGATGGGTGATAAAGCGATGGCCTGGCGCTGCTAGCAAAGGTTGGCTCGCCGACGAAAAGCCCGTGGTCCAGCTAATGTGATGAAGCTGGTCGGCTGGTGACGCCGAAGTCTCCGAAGTAAGTTGATGAAGATATGGTGAAGCCCTCGCTCTAGCCGAGGAGACGGAGCAGGTCGCTAAGAAGACATTGCAGCTGCCGTGTCAGCCGAGGTGTTGAAGCAGTTCGGCGTGATGGACATCGGCTTAAAGAAGCAACAGTGCGGCCATGCCGACGCAGGTCGTAACTTGTGACACGGACAATGCCGATTTGATAAAGTGACCATGCGGCGATGCCTGTGTTCCTGATCCGTGTAATCCGTGGGGCGGCGATGTTGGTGATGATTTATCCTTTGCGATGCCGAACTCTTGTTCGGCTTGCCGAGATGATGATCGAAGGAATTGAGCTCGGCTCAATAAAGCGGCGACGTGTCTAGCGCAGGTCGGCAGCCGTGGAGCAATATTACCGGACTGGTTTGACACCAGCATAATGATGAAGACGACCTCAGAGGAGGCTTAAAAATTTATGGGCACGTGTTTAAAAACAACACACAATACCCTAGAAGAGAATTCCTCTAAAAAGGTTGTCCAATATCACATTCGTAAAGAAACATGAATTCGGGTCGGATCCGTATTCGCGTAGAAAACAGATCCGAAAATTGGTCCACTCATCGGAAGGTTCCTGGAGTTTGAACCGTCGGATCGAGCTGAAATTTGGAGAGGTGGTAGATATGGGAATTCCTCAGTAGATGAACGGTTGGATCTTCCAAAGGACATCCGAGCTAGAAGTTGGACACTACGCCCTAAACTCGTCCAGATTCCCGTCCAGATTTGACAGGGCTCCGGTATATCGTAGATTGTCGGAGATTCCTCCATCGGAACTCGACGAAATTTTCCAGGGTTATTGTAGACTCAATTACGCACAATTCCACTAAAGGGATCATCAAAGCGATGCTCTAAGAGGTGGTGGCAGCGGATACAAGTTTGCTGTTCGGAAAAACAGCACGGTCGCCCGAGGGCAATGTTGACGTTGAGCCCCCGAGCTCCATGGATGATTCCTCCATGATCTTGATAGAGATCAGAGTTGATGTTGATGAAGACCCTCGTCTGAACATGACGATTGGATATGGAGCATGGTCCTCGGTCGAGCCAAGGTGACCAGTCGAGCCGGCGACGAAGATGCCGGCATCGCAGTTGACCTGCAGACGAGCCATGGATTATTTTGCCGATCACACAGCGGAACTCTCAATGAAAGCACCAATGTCAGTGTCAAAACCGGCGGATCTCGGGTAGGGGGTCCCGAATTGTGCGTCTAGGATCGATGGTAACAGGAGGCAAGGGACACGATGTTTACCCAGGTTCGGGCCCTCTTGATGCAGGTAATATCCTACATCCTGCTTGATTGATATTGATGATATGAGTGTTACAAGAGTTGATCTACCACGAGATCGTAGACGCTAAAACCCTAGAAGCTAGCCTATGGTATGATTGTTGTATATTATCTATCGACTAGTCTGGCCTCGGTTTATATAATGCACCAAAGGCTTAGGATAACAAGAGTCCTAGCCGAATACGCCGGTGGGGTGGAGTCCTTGTCTTGATCGCCAAGTCTTGTGGAATCTTCCTTGTATGCGGCAGCTGTCCGAATTGGCCCATGAGTATGCGGCCATGGGGGTCCTCGGCCCAATCCAACTGATCGGGAGACGATGTGATGAGTATCCCCTAATCCAGGACACCATCAGGGAGAAAAAAATAAGGGAGAAGGATTCATTGCGTTTTATGATACGGAGTCGCCGCCAAGCCGAAACCTCTCTTGGGAGTGCTGATATGGAGTCCGTTCGGGGCTCCGGAGAGGGGAGTCCGTCGCCATCGTCATCATCAACCTTCCTCCATCACCAATTTCATGATGCTCACCGCCGTGCGTGAGTAATTCCATCATAGGCTTGCTGGACGGTGATGGGTTGGTTGAGATTTATCATGTAATCGAGTTAGTTTTGTTAGGGTTTGATCCCTAGTATCCACTATGTTCTGAGATTGATGTTGATATGTCTTTGCTATGCTTAATGCTTGTCACTAGGGCCCGAGTGCCATAATTTCAGATCTGAACCTATTATATTTTCATGAATATATGTGAGTTCTTGATCCTATCTTGCAAGTCTATAGTCACCTATTATGTGTTATGACCCATTAACCCCGAAGTGACAATAATCAGGATACTTACCGGTGATGACCGTAGTTTGAGGAGTTCATGTATTCACTATGTGTTAATGCTTTGATCCGGTACTCTATTAAAAGGAGGCCTTAATATCCCTTAGTTTTCAATAGGACCCTGCTGCCATGAGAGGGTAGGACAAAAGATGTCATGTAAGTTCTTTTTCATAAGCACGTATGACTATATTCGGAATACATGCCTACATTACATTGATGAACTGGAGCTAGTTCAGTGTCACCCTATGTTGTAACTGTTGCATGATTGATCGCATCTGACATAATTATCCATCACTGATCCATTGCCTACGAGCTTTTCATATATTGTTCTTCGCTTATTTACTTTTCCGTTGCTACTGTTACAATCACTATAAAACCAAAATTATTAATTTTGCTACCGTTACCACTACTATCATATTACTTTGCTAATAAACACTTCGCTTCAGATATTAAGTTTCCAGGTGTGGTTGAATTGATAACTCAGCTGCTAATACTTGAGAATATTCTTTGGCTCCCCTTGTGTCGAATCAATAAATTTGGGTTGAATACTCTACCCTCGAAAACTGTTGCGATCCCCTATACTTGTGGGTTATCAAGACTATTTTCTGGCGCCGTTGCCGTGGAGCATAGCTCTATTCTTTGAGTCACTTGGGATTTATATCTGCTGGTCACTATGAAGAACTTGAAAGATCAAAAAACCAAGATTTTCCCTCAACTATGAGGGGAGGTAAGGAGCTGCCATCTAGCTCTGCACTTGATTCACCTTATGTTTTGAGTAAACTTGCGACACCTACACCTGCTATTCATTGTGATATGTCGCATGTTATTGATGGTGCCACTTCTGCTTTGCATGTTACTTATGATGAAACTACTTCTATGCTTGATAATACTGTGCCACTAGGTGAATTTCTTGATGAACAACTTGCTAGGGCTAGAGAGAATGAAATTATTGAAACTGATAATATTGATGAAAGTGATGATGAAGATTCTCCCCCTAGATATGAATTGCCTGTTGTGCCTGAGGGTTATGTTATGGATGAAGAAACTGCTAAAGACTTTCTTGCTTGCAATGGTAGATCTAATCTTGAGAAATTATTAGCTAAGCTTAAAGAAAAGTCTTTGAATGCTAGAATGAAACATGACCCTGCTTTTGCTACTTCACCTATCTTTATTACTGATAAGGATTATGATTTATCTGTCGATCCTGAGTTAATTACTTTGGTTGAATCTGCTCCTTTTTATGGCTATGAATCTGAAACTGTTGTGGCACATCTTACTAAATTAAATGATATAGCCACCCTATTCACTAATGATGAGAAAACTCGCTATTATTATATACTTAAGTTGTTTCCATTCTCATTAAAGGGTGATGCTAAAACATGGTTCAATTCTCTTGATCCTGGTTGTGTGCATAGTCCCCAGGATATGATTTATTACTTCTCTGCTAAATATTTCCCCGCTCACAAGAAAAAGCTACCTTAAGGGAAATATATAATTTTGTGCAAATTGAAGAAGAGAGTCTCCCACAAGCTTGGGGGGGGGGGCCTTCTCCGATTACTTAATGCTTTGCCTGATCATCCTCTCAAGAAAAATGAATACTTGATATCTTTTATAATGGACTAACCGATACTTCCAGAGACTACCTGGATAGTTGTGCTGGTTGTGTTTTCAGGAAAAGAACTGTTGATCAAGCTGAATTGCTATTGAATAATATGTTGAGTAATGAAAATGATTGGGCACTTCCTGAACCAACTCCTAAGACAACTCCGAAGAAAAGGGGTATTCTATTTCTCAAGCCTGAAGATATGCAGGAGGCAAAGAAATCTATGAAAGAAAAAGGTATTAAAGCTGAAGATGTTAAGAATTTACCACCTATTGAAGAAATACATGGTCTTGATAACCCGACACAGGTAGTAAAGGTAAATTCTCTCTATAGATTTGATGAAGGTGATATTCCTCGTTATAAGTCTGCTAGCTAATGCTTAGATGAGTGTGATAATTTTATTGTTAAACAAGAAAACTTCAATGCTTATGTTGATAGACAATTGAAACACAGTGCTGATATGCTTGAACACTTGAGTGATTATATGTCTAGAGTTAAAGGTGAACTTAAACTTATTAGTAAACATGCTTATATGGTTACCACTCAAGTAGAACAAGTGCTTAAAGCACAGAATGATTTGCTCAATGAATTAAATAATAAAAAGAATGATAATGCTGTTAGAGTTATGACTAGAGGAGGTAAAATGACTCAGGAACCTTTGTATCCTGAGGGCCACCCTAAGAGAATTGAGTAAGATTCTCAGAGAGCTAATATTGATGCACCTAGTTCTTCTAAGAAGAAGAAGAAGAAAAATGATAGGACCTTGCATGTTTCTAGTGAACCTGTTGTTGACACACCTGAGAATCCCGATGATATTTCTATTTCTGATGCTGAAACACAATCTGGTAATGAACATGAACCTAGTGATAATGTTAATGATGATGTTCATGTTGATGCTCAACCTAGCAATAATAATGATGTAGAAATTGAACCTGCTATTGATCTTGATAACCCACAATCAAAGAATCAACATTATGATAAGAGAGACTTCGTTGCTAGGAAACACGGTAAAGAAAGAGAACCATGGGTTCAGAAACCCATGCTTTTTCCTCCTAAACCATCCAAGAAAAAGGATGATGAGGATTTTGAGCGCTTTGCTGAAATGATTAGACCTATCTTTTTGCGTATGCGTTTGACTAATATGCTTAAAATGAACCCTTATGCTAAGTACATGAAGGATATTGTTACTAATAAAAAATATACCGGAAGTAGAAATGTCCACCATGCTTGCTAATTACACTTTTAAGGGTGGAATACCAAAGAAACTTGGAGATCCAGGAGTACCAACTATACCATGCTCTATTAAAAGAAACTATGTTAAAACTGCTTTATGTGATCTTGGAGCCGGTGTTAGTGTTATGCCTCTCTCTTTATATCGTAGACTTGATTTGAATAAATTGACACCTACTGAAATATCTTTGCAAATGGCTGATAAATCAACTGCTATACCTGTCGGTATTTGTGAGGATGTGCCTGTTGTGGTTGCAAACATTACTATTTTAACGAACTTTGTTATTCTTGATATTTCCGAGGACGATAGTATGTCGATTATCCTTGGTAGACCCTTTTTGAATACTGCAGGGGCTGTTATTGATTGCAACAAAGGCATTTTCACTTTTCATGTTAATGGTAATGAGCATACGGTACACTTTCCGAGGAAACAACCTCAAGTCCACAATATCAATTCTATTGGAAAAATTTCAACAATCACTATTAGAGGTTTTGAATTTCCTCTTCCTACTTTCAAGAAGAAATATGATATTCTTATTGTTGGGGATGTGCATATCCCCGTTGAGGTAACCTAGTGTTATTCGAAATTTCTCCTGTTTCATGTTATTCGAAATGAGTTTGTTAACAAGACTTGATCAACCTTGTTACTGGATTCCTTTTGATGAGCATGAGATGGATGAAGTTAGAAGGCACAACCTTTTGTACCCTCCTTTTACTTTCTGTTATTTATATTAAATAAAGAAAAAAAGTATTTTCTATCTGTTTTCTGAATTATCCTTGCAATAAAAAATACCTCCAAAATAAAAGTTCTTCAAATGCCCTGAAAATGAAATATAATTTTTTACAGAATATTTAAGAATTATTGGCATTGAGAACACACCAGGGGACCCACCATGTGCCCACGAGGGTGGAGGGCGCGCCCCCTGCCTCGTGGACCGCACGTGGGTCCCGTCCACTTATTATTGCACCCACACACTTCGTCTTGCTCCAGAAAAAATCATCCACCAGCTCAAACCCGAGTTCTTGCTCATCTTGCTGCCATTTTCAATCTCCTTGCTCAAAGCTCCATTCACAAAACTGCTGATACGTCTCCAACGTATCTATACTTTTTGATTGCTCCATGCTATATTATCTACTGTTTTGGACATTATTGGGCTTTATTATCCACTTTTATATTATTTTTGGGACTAACCTATTAACCGGAGACCCAGCCCAGAATTGCTGTTTTTTGCCTGTTTTAGGGTTTCGAAGAAAAGGAATATCAAACGGAGTCCAAACGGAATGAAACCTTCGGGAACGTGATTTTCTCAACGAACAAGACCCAGGAGACTTGGACCCTACGTCAAGACACAAAAGAGGAGACCACGAGGTAGGGGGGCGCGCCCTCCACCCTCGTGGGCCCGCTGTTGCTCCACCGACATACTCCTTCCTCCTATATATACCTACGTACCCCCAAACGATCAGATACAGAGACAAAAACCTAATTCCACCGCCACAACTTTCTGTATCCATGAGATCCCATCTTGGGGCCAGTTCCGGAGCTCCGCCGGAGGGGGCATCGTTCACGGAGGGCTTCTACATCAACACCATAGCCTGTCCGATGAAGTGTGAGTAGTTCACCTCAGACCTACGGGTCCATAGTTATTAGCTAGATGGCTTCTTCTCTCTTTTTGGATCTCAATACAATGTTCTTCCCCTCTCTTGTGGAGAACTATTCGATGTAATCTTCTTTTCGAGGTGTGTTTGTTGAGACCGATGAATTGTGGGTGTATGATCAAGTCTATCTATGAATAATATTTGAATCTTTTCTAAATTCTTTTATGCAAGATTGGTTATCTTTGCAAGTCTCTTCGAATTATCAGTTTGGTTTGGCCAACTAGATTGATCTTTCTTACAATGGGAGAAGTTCCTAGCTTTGGGTTCAATCTTGCGGTGTCCTTTCCCAGTGACAGTAGGGGCAGCAAGGCACGTATTGTATTGTTGCCATCAAGGATAACAAGATGGGGTTTTCATCATATTGCATGAATCTATCCCTCTACATCATGTCATCTTGCTTAAGGCATTACTCTGTTTTTAACTTAATACTCTAGATGCATGCTGGATAGCAGTCGATGAGTGGAGTAATAGTAGTAGATGCAGGCAGGAGTCGGTCTACTTGTTTCGGAGTGATGCCTATATACATGATCATACCTAGATATTCTCATAACTATGCTCAATTTTGTCAATTGCTCAACATTAATTTGTTCACCCACCGTAGAATACTTATGCTCTCAAGAGAAGCCACTAGTGAAACCTGTGGCCCCGGGGTCTATCTTTATCATATTAATCTCCTACTACTTAGTTATTTCCTTTGCTTTCTACTTTGCCTTTATTTTACTTTGCATCTTTATCACAAAAATACCAAAAATATTATCTTTATCATATCTATTAGATCTCACTCTCGTAAGTGGCCGTGTAGGGATTGAGAACCCCTATTCACGTTGGTTGCGAGGATTTATTTGTTTTGTGCAGGTACGAGGGACTCGCGTGTTGCCTCCTACTGGATTGATACCTTGGTTCTCAAAAACTGAGGGAAATACTTACGCTACTTTGCTGCATCATCCCTTCCTCTTCGGGGAAAACCAACGCAGTGCTCAAGAGGTAGCAAGAAGGATTTCTGGCGCCGTTGCCGGGGAGGTCTATGCAAAATTCAACATAGCAAGTACCCATCACATACCCTTATCTCCCGTATTACATTATCTGCCATTTGCCTCTCGTTTTCCTCTCCCCCACTTCACCCTTGCCGTTTTATTCTCCCTCTCTCTCTATCCTCCCTCTCTTTCTCTATTTGCCTCTTTTTGCCTGCTTGCTTTTTGTTTGCTTGTGTGTTAGTTTGTTTGCTTGTCGTTATGGCTAGTCCTTTACCTTCTGCCTCTATGTCTGAAATTGGGAAGTTATTGTCGATATGGATAATAATAATATCATGAAAAATTCTGATGCTCCTGCTAAAGAACCACCCATCTTACATACAAAAAATGTGTGTTGGTAGTGGTAATATTATTGGAAAAGGAGTTATTCAAGATTTCTTTACTTGTGCCGGTGCTTTACCTTCTATGGGTAGTTCTATCCTTCATAGAACTAGTAGTCTTGCGGACACTATTGCCATGCTTGTAGTTGAACTTGAAAGACAATTCATGCACATGCATCCTTGCATACAAAGGATTTTCCTGGAATTTTCTAATATTGAGCATTCTTCTGTTAAGCGTGTCGCTACTATCTTTTTGGCTCATGAGTTTAGATTCATAATAAAATAGGCCAAATAAATCTTTGCACATTATAGGGTGGACCCTTGCCGTCCTCCCATAGAGGCTATCCTCTTTGATCAAGAAGAAATAATGCGTTTTCAATCTCTAGACTATGTTGCTTTCAATGAAAATCTTAGAAAAAGGGTTCCGACCAATGTTTTAGTTGACAGAATCTCTGAACTTAATGATGATTTGGCTATTTGAAATAATGAATTAGGATATTCTCTTGAATATAGCCTCACAAAGTTCTGTCAAAAGAATGCTTATAATGATGAATTGGTTGTGCAATATGAAGGACCAAAGGAGGAACCTATACCTCCCAAGGTTGATCTTGGGGATTTTTGTCCCATTAAATTTAGCCCTTTTGATTAATTTTTCTCGCCTCAAAGAAAACTTGCCGCCGAACGTAGATAATATGAGATGAGTTTTAATAATCTATTTTACAATTATGGCAATACCTAGATCTATCCTTGCTTGTTATGCCTAGCTAGGGGCGTTAAACGATAGCGCTTGTTGGGAGGCAACCCAATTTTATTTTAATTCCTTGATTTTTGCTCCTGTTTAGTAATAAATAATTTATCTAGCCTCTGTTTTGGTTGTGTTTTTTGTGTTTAATTAGTGTTTGTGCCAAGTAGAACCGTTGGGAAGATTTGGGGAAAGTCTTGTTACACTTGCTGTAAAAACAGAAACTTTAGCGCTCACGAGAACTACTTCCATTTTTATTTGGAAATTTCTATTTAGTTGATTCTTTTTGCATATGATTAATAGATAAATTACTCACGTCCAGAAATTTATTTTAGAATTTTGGGGGTTCCAGATCTTGCGCTAGCTACATATTACTATAGACTATTATGTTTTTGACAGATTCTGTTTTCCGTGTGTTGTTTGCTTATTTTGATGAATCTATGGCTAGTAAAATAGTTTATAAACCATAGAGAAGTTGGAATACAGTAGGTATAACACCAATATAAATGAAGAATGAGTTCATTACAGTACCTTGAAGTGGTCTTTTATTTTCTTTCGCTAACGGAGCTCACGAGATTTTCTACTTTAAGTTTTGTGTTGTGAAGTTTTCAAGTTTTGGGTAAAGATTTGATGGATTATGGAACAAGGAGTTGAAAGAGCCTAAGCTTGGGGATGCCCATGGCACCCCCAAGATAATCTAAGGACACCTAAAAGCCAAAGCGTGGGGATGCCCCGGAAGGCATCCCCTCTTTCGTCTACTTCTATCGGTAACTTTACTTGGAGCTATATTTTTATTCGCCACATGATATGTGTTTTGCTTGGAGTGTCTTGTATGATTTGAGTCTTTATTTGTTAGTTTACCACAATCATCCTTGCTGTACAAACCTTTTGAGAGAGAGCCATACATGATTTGGAATTTGCTAGAATACTATATGTGCTTCGCTTATATCTTTTGAGTTATATAGTTTTGCTCTAGTACTTCACTTATATCTTTTAGAGAACGGTGGTGGATTTGTTTTATAGAAACTATTGATCTCTCATGCTTCACTTAGATTATTTTGAGAGTCTTAATAGCATGGTAATTTGCTTAAAATCCTAGTATGTTAGGTATTCAAAGTTAGTAAAATTTTCTTAAGAGTGTTTTGAATACTAAGAGAAGTTTGATGCTTGATGATTGTTTTGAGATATGGAGGTAATAATATCTAAGTCGTGCTAGTTGAGTAGTTGTGAAATTGAGAAATACTTGTGTTGAAGTTTGCAAGTCTTGTAGCATGCACGTATGGTAAACGTTATGTAACAAATTTGAAACATGAGGTGTTATTTGATTGTCCTCCTTATGAGTGGTGGTCGGGGACGAGCGATGGTCTTGTCCTACTAATCTATCCCCCTAGGAGCATGCGCGTAGTACCGAGGTTTTTGATGACTTGTAGATTTTTTGCAATAAGTATGTGAGTTCTTTATGACTAATGTTGAGTCCATGGATTATACGCACTCTCACCCTTCCATCCTTGCTAGCCTCTTCGGTACCGTGCATTGCCCTTTCTCACATTGAGAGTTGGCGCAAACTTCACCGGTGCATCCAAACCCCGTGATATGATACGCTCTTTCACACATAAACCTCCTTATATCTTCCTCAAAACAGCCACCATACCTACCTATTATGGCATTTCCATAGCCATTCCGAGATATATTGCCATGCAACTTTCCACCATTCCGTTCATCATGACACATTCATCATTGTCATATTTCTTAGCATAATCATGTAGTTGACATAGTATTTGTGGCAAAGCCACCGTTCATAATTCTTTCATACATGTCACTCTTGGTCCATTGCATATCCCGGTACACCGCCGGAGGCATTCATATAGAGTCATACTTTGTTCTAGTATCGAGTTGTAATTATTGAGTTGTAAATAAATAGAAGTGTGATGATCATCATTAATAGAGCATTGTCCCAAAAAAGGAAGGGCCAAAAAAGGCCAAATAAAAAAAATAAAAAAGGGCAATGCTACTATCCTTTTTTTTCCACACTTGTTATTCAAAGTAGCACCGTAATCTTCATGATAGAGAGTCTCTTGTTTTGTCACTTTCATATACTAGCGGGAATTTTCATTATAGAACTTGGCTTGTATATTCCAACAATGGGCCTCCTCAAGTGCCCTAGGTCTTCGTGAGCAAGCAAGTTGGATGCACACCCACTTAGTTTTTTTGTTGAGCTTTCATACATTTATAGCTCTAGTGCATCCGTTACATGGCAATCCCTACTCCTTGCATTAACATCAATCGATGGGCATCTCCATAGCCCATTGATTAGCCTCGTTGATGTGAGACTTTCTCCTTTTTGTCTTCTCCACATAACCCCCCTCATTATATTCTATTCCACCCATAGTGCTATGTCCATGGCTCGCACTCATATATTGCATGAAAGTTTATAGGTTTGAGGTTACTAAAGTATGAAACAATTGCTTGGCTTGTCATCGGGGTTGTGCATGATGAGAGCATTCTTGTGTGACGAAAATGAAACATGACTAAACTATATGATTTTGTAGGGATGAACTTTCTTTGGCCATGTTATTTTGAGAAGACATAATTGCTTAGTTAGTATGCTTGAAGTATTATTATTTTTATGTCAATATGAACTTTTTTCTTGAATATTTCGGATCTGAATATTCATACCACAATTAAGAAGAATTACACTAAAATTATGCCAAGTAGCACTCCGCATCAAAAATTCTGTTTTTATCATTTACCTACTCGAGGAAGAGCAGGAATTAAGCTTGGGGATGCTTGATACGTCTCCAACATATCTATAATTTTTGATTGCTCCATGCTATATTATCTACTGTTTTGGACATTATTGGGCTTTATTATCCACTTTTATATTATTTTTGGGACTAACCTATT